>NC_083224.1:192891250-192951081 GCF_032191835.1 Heteronotia binoei | reverse complement strand
AAGGGCAGGCATCTTTTAAAGAGTGGGGGGAGAAGATTTGAGAGTTGTTAGTGTAGTTCTGGGTTTAAATTGAAAATCTTTTTAACTTGGATTTGGCAGGAGGGCCCCCCTGCTGGACTGAAGCAACAGGGCCAAGTTTGCGTTCAGTGGCACCTTCGGGACCAATGAAGTTTAATTCTGGGAATAAGGCCTCGTGTGCATGCACAATGATGGCTTTAAAAGATTAAATGTCAGTCTTTTTAACTACTATGGCAGGCTGCCTTGCACCACAAGGAAAGGTGGGGTATAAATGTTTGAATGAAATAAAGACAAAACAAATACGTGCTGCCCACTCCCAGGCAGTGTTCCCTCTACGCTGAGTTAGAATGAGCTAGCTCACAAATTTTTACACTCCAGCTCACACATTTTTGTCTTAGCTCAGGAAAAACAGCCCAGAGCACACTAATTGATGCAGCATAAGAGCATAAGAGAAGCCATGCTGGAACAGGCCAAAGGCCCATCCAGTCCAACACTCTGTCACACAATGGCCAAAAACCCCAGGTGCCGTCAGGAGGTCATCAGTGGGGCCAGGACACTAGAAGCCCTCCCACTGTGTCCTCCCCCAAGCACCAAGAATACAGAGCATCACTGTCCTAGACAGAAGAACATAAGAGAAGCCATGTTGGATCAGGCCAATGGCCCATCCAGTCCAACACTCTGTGTCACACAGTGGCCAATATACACACACACACACACACACACACTGTGGCTAATAGCCACTGATGGACCTCTGCTCCATATTTTATCCAATCCCCTCTTGAAGCAGGCTATGCTTGTAGCCGCCACCACCTCCTGTGGCAGTGAATTCCACATGTTAATCACCCTTTGGGGGAAGAAGTACGGTACTTCCTTTTATCCGTTTTAACCCGACTGCTCAGCAATTTCATTGAATGCCCACGAGTTCTCATATTGTGAGAAAGGGAGGAAAAGGACTTCTTTCTCTCCTTTCTCCATCCATGCAGAATCTTGTAAACCTCTACCATGTCACCCTGCAGTCGACGTTTCTCCAAGCTAAAGAGCCCCAAGCGTTTTAACCTTTCTTCATAGGGAAATTGTTCAACCCTTGAATCATTCTAGTTGCCCTTTTCTGCATTTTTTTCCAATGCTATAATATCCTTTTTGAGGTGCGGCGACCAGAACTGCACACAGTACTCCAAATGAGACCGCACCATCGATTTTATACAGGGGGGCATTATGATACTGGCTGATTTGTTTTCAATTCCCTTCCTAATAATTCCCAGCATGGCGTTGGCCTTTTTTTTATTGCAACCGTACACTGTCTTTGACATTTTCAGTGAGTTCTCACAATGACCAGCAGGTCCCCAAGCAGAATTTTGCTCACCGGACTCTGCAGCTTAGGGGGGCACGCTGCTCCCAGCAACCCCCATCCCCATTTTTTGCCCCTTCCTCACATGCGGCTCAGCTGCTCCTTGAAGGTGTTGAGGAAACCCGGAAGTCCTTCTCCTGTCTTGCAGGACAGCAGGGAAACGGGAGAGAGGCCCAGCCGGCTGCAGGCCCCCAGGAGCTCGGCTTGGTCCTGCCCTCCGAGCAGGTCGGACTTGTTCAGCACCAGCAGACTTGGCTGCGCCCCGTCCGGCTGGGGAGGTGGCAAGATGCCCTGCAGGGTGTTCGCCAGTCGGCCAGGCTGTGGGGCCATCTCGGCCGCGTCCAGCACCACCAGGAGCAGGTCGGCACTCTGAACCCTGCAGAGAAGCAGAGAGAAAAGTCAAGACTTTCCCCCACACACACACACACACACACACACTCCCGGCCATCGCCAGAGTCTCGAAGACCAGCGGAAGCCGGGTTCTGCCCACGGCTCATTTCCAAAGTGCACAAGGACCTGGAGAGGAGGCGGCTGAGAGGTGACAGGATCGCCATCTTCAAGTCCATGAAGGGCTGTCATATAGAGCAGGGTCCCCAACCCCTGGGCTGTAGACCGGTCCTGGTCCATGGCCTGTTAGCAACGAGGCCGTGAGTTGTATAATTATTTCATTATATATTACAATGCAGTAATAATAAGACTACGACGTTGATTTTATATTGTGCCCTCCGCTCCAAATTGCAGAGTCTCAGAGTGGCTCACAATCTCCTTCACTTTCTTCCCCCACAACAGACACCCTGGGAGGTGGGTGGGGCAGGGAGAGCACTCCCAGAAGCAGCCCTTTCAAGGACAGAGTCTCAGAGCGGCCTACAATCTCCTTTCCCTTCCTCCCCCACAATAGACACCCTGTGAGGTGGGTAGGGCTGAAAGAGCTCTCCCAGAAGCTGCCCTTTCAAGGACAGAGTCTCAGAGCGGCCTACAATCTCCTTTCCCTTCCTCCCCACAACAGACACCCTGTGAGGTGGGTAGGGCTGAAAGAGCTCTCCCAGAAGCTGCCCTTTCAAGGACAGAGTCTCAGAGCAGCCTACAATCTCCTTTCCCTTTCTCCCTCACAACAGACACCCTGTGAGGTGGGTGGGGGCTGAGAGAGCTCTCCCAGAAGCTGCCCTATCAAAGACAGAGGCTCAGAGCAGCCTACAATAGATACCCTGTGAGGCAGATGGAGCTGAGAGAGCTCTTTACGGTTGCTGCCCTTTCAAGGACAACTCTTGTGAGAGTTATGGCTGAGCCAAGGCCATTCCAGCAGCTGCAAGTGGAGGAGTGGGGAATCAAACCCAGTTCTCCCAGATAAGAGAGCTCTGGCTGAGCCAAGGCCTTTCCAGCAGCTGCAAGTGGAGGAGTGGGGAATCAAAACTGGTTCTCCCAGATAAGAGTCTGCACACTTCACCATCACACCAAACTAATAAAGTGCACAATTGTATCATCCCGAAACTATTCCCTCACCTGGTCCATGGAAAAACTGTCTTCCACAAAACCGGTCCCTAGTGCCAAAAAGGGTGGGGACCGCTGATACAGATGATGGAGTGGAACTGTTTTCTGTGGCCCAGAAGGTAGAACCAGAACCAATAGGTTGAAATTAAATCAGAAGAGTTCCGGCTCAACATTAGGAACTTTCTGACCGTTCGAGCGGTTCCTCAGTGGAACAGGCTTCCTCCTTGGGAGGTGGTGGGCTCTCCTTCCTTGGAGGTTTTGAAACAGAGGCTAGATGGCCGTCTGACAGCAATGAAGATCCTGTGAATTTAGGGGGGGGATGTTTGTGAGTTTCCTGCATTGTGCAGGAGGTTGGACTAGATGACCCTGGAGGTCCCTTCCAACTCTAGGATTCTGTGATTCTTCTTCCTTGGAGGTTTTCCAATAGAGGCTAGATGGCCATCTGACAGCAATGTGGATCCTGTGAATTTAGGGGGAGGTGTTTGTGAGTTTCCTGCATTGTGCAGGGGGTTGGACTAGATGACCCTGGAGTTCCCTTCCAACTCTAGGATTCTGTGATTCTCTATGATTCTATGACCTCAGAACTGCCTCATGAGATCTGCCCTGAAGGCTCATCCAACCCAGCTTCCCAGTCCTGCAGTGCCCAAAACAGGAAGGCAGCCGCCCCACCCCGCATCACTGCTCTTCAGCACTTGCCATGCAAAGGTAGACTACCTCTGAAGCTGGAAGTTCTATCTGCACAACCACTGCACAAGGACTGCGATTGGCTTGGCCTCCTGCGCCAGCCATTTTGCAGCTGCGCCCAGGGGTGGAATTCTAGCAGGAACTCCTTTGCATATTAGGCCACACACCCCTGATGGAGCCAATCCCCAAGAGCTTTACAAGGCTCTTTTTGGTAAGCTCTTGGAGGATTGGCTCCATCGGGGGGCGTGGCCTAATATGCAAAGGAGCTGTTGCTAGAATTCCACCCCTGGCTGCACCCCCACTGTGCTCTGCCAGAATCCCAAAGGGAATCTCTGCAACATTGCAAGTCCTGACTTTCAACGAACGCTTGGTGCAGAGAGTTTGGCACGCTTGGTGCCCAGGTATCCCTCCATTCCCTTCACCTCTCACGAGCTCGTCTCACGCCCTCCTTCTCACGGCGTCGTGTGCGTCTCGCAGCCCTGCTGTGTCGTTCAGAACCACCGGGAACCCTCCAAAATTCAGTGCCGCCTCCACCACGTCCCGAGTGGTCCCTGCCACGGGGGAGACGATGGCTGCTGGCTTCTGGCCTAGGGGGAAAGGAAACCAATAAGATGAATTTTAACAGGGATAAATGTCAAGTTTTGCATTGAGGTGGGAAAATCCAATCCACGGGTTATAGTATGGGGGAGACTTGTCTTGGCAGTAGAGTGCGCGAAAAGGATCTCGGGGTCTTAGCGGATCATACGCCAACAGTGCGATGCGGCGGCTAAAAAGGCAATGCGATTTTGGGCTGTCCCAAGAGACGTATAGTGTCCAGATCATGTGATGTGATGGCATCGCTTTACTCAGCTCTGGTAAGACCTCACCTGGAGTATTGTGTTAAGTTTTGGGCACCACATTTTAAGAAGGATCTAGACAAGCTGGAATGGGTCCAGAGGAGGGCGACAAAGATGGTGAGGGGTCTGGAGACCAAGTCCTGTGAGGAAAGGTTGAAGGAGCTGGGCATGTTTAGCCTGGAGAGGAGGCAGCTGAGAGGTGATAGGATCACCATCTTCAAGACTTGAAGGCCTGTCATCTAGAGGATGGGGTGGAACTGTTTTCTGTGGCCCCAGAAGGTAGGACAAGGACAAACAGGTTGAAATTAAATCAAAAGAGCTTCTGGCTCAACATCAGGAAGAACTTCCAGACTTAGAGCAGTCCTCAGTGGAATAGGCTTCCTCGGGAGGTGGTGGGCTCTCCTTCCTTGGAGGTTTTTCAACAGAGGCTAGATGGCCATCTGACAGTAATGAGGATCCTGTGAATTTAAGGGGAGGTGTTTGTGAGTTTTCCTGCATTGTGCAGGAGGTTGGACTAAATGACCCTGGAGGTCCCTTCCAACTCTAGGATTCTATGACAGCAATGAAGATCCTGTGAATTTAGGGGGAGGTGTTTGTGAGTGTCCTGAGTTGTGCAGGGGGTTGGACTAGATGACCCTGGAGGTCCCTTCCAACTCTAGGATCCTATGACAGAAATGAAGATCCTGTGAATTTAGGGGGAGGTGTTTGTGAGTTTCCTGCATTGTGCAGGAGGTTGGACTAAATGACCCTGGAGGTCCCTTCCAACTCTAGGATTCTATGGCAGAGTCAGAAGCATCCTGGGAAATGGGTGAGGGATGACCACACCACCTTTTCAACTTTTCAGAACAAGTGTTATTCTCTAAAGCTGCAGATTATTACATAAGATAACCTTCATATTGCTCTCTCTCAGTAACTATATCCTTGTCTTTAAAAGCATTCCCTGCTTCCAAAGAGAAAACATTTCGAACTAGGTTTTTTGTTTTTTCACCGCTCTCCAAAATTTCCAGCCTCGCTTCCAGAGAAATGCCTCCAGCACCACCCTGGATTTCACATCTAGGTTCTGTGCCGGTCTGTTGAAGCAAACATAAACAGGAAATTTCCGGAGCGCAAGGTTGGCTCCAGTACATTTGTGAAGGGCCGGAAAACTCCATTTTCATTTCAGGAAAGAAGCAGGGGAGGGGAAATGACAGATATTTTCTTAATTAATTACCCCAATGAAAGGGGAGGGATGGTGGCTCAGTGGTAGAGCATCTGCTTGGTAGCAGAAGGTCCCACATTCAATCCCTGGCATCTCCAACTAAAAAGGGTCCAGACAAATAGGCATGAAAAACCTCCGCTTGAGACCCTGGAGAGCCGCTGCCAGTCTGAGTAGACAAGACTGACTTTGATGGACCAAGGTCTGATTCAGTATAAGGCAGCTTCATATGTCCATATGTCCAACTCAAGATAAACGAGCCATGCTAGGAACAAGGAATTCAGAAACAGCTGGCATGGTGGCAGAGATGAACCCCCTCCCCCGCCCCCCCGCACTGAAATCCCATCCCTTCCCGTTCCAGCAGGCAGCCACAAGGCTTAACTCTCCCACCCGCAAGGAGAAGAGAGACGCTGGGAAATTCTAAGGGAGGGAGCCCTGAGGGCCATATCCTGGCCAACCCAACCTTGGCGTGCTGCGAAACCGTTTCTCTGCCACAGAGCTACAGCCACCAGCCCAAGGAGGCAAGGCTGAGCTAGATGGGCCTGGGGGGGAGGGGAGTGGGTTGGACCAGGCAAGGTAGAAGGCAGCTCCTTATCCTCCTGCCCTTTTGCACCATCTAGCCCAGGGGTGTCAAACATGCAGTTCGGGGGCCAAATCAGGCCCCTGGAGGGCTCCAATCAGGCCCCTGAGCAACTGGCTGTTATCTGCTTCCTTCTCCCTCTCTCTTGCTTCCTTCTGCATCTCAGCTTGCTTTGCAAGGCTTGCTCAATGGCACAGGAGCTACAGAGCAAAGCCTCTGTTTTCTCCATTGGCTGAGGCTCCTCCCTTGGGGAGGAATAGCTTGCTTTGCCAGACAAAGCACAGCAATTGAGCCAAGCCTCTCTTCCTTCTACTGGCTGAGGCTCCTCCCCTCCAGTCCCCTGGGAAGGAAGGAAAGAGCCAGAGCTTCCTTTCCCCAGTTCCCACGGGAGAAATACTAAGAAAGCATCTTTAAGACCAATGAATGCTAATGTTTTAAGTGGGTTTTTAAGTTCCTTAAGATATATACATTTGTGTTTGTCCGTGTCCCTTATAAAATTTGTATCTCTGCGACCTAATCTGAAATAGGTACGCACATGGCCCAGCCCGACATGGCCTGGCCCAATAAGGTTCTTTTATGTCAGATCCGCCCCTCATAACAAATGAGTTTGACACCCCGAGGTTGCCAGAAACCCTCACCAAAGTATCGACAGCCTTGTGCTGCCCCCCAGTGGCCAGCCAGGAGAGCCGGCCAGCTAGCCAAGGATATCCAGAGCTAGCAAAATGAACCTTCAAGGGACATCTGTCGGGAGGTCCTGAGACAAATGCCCCAGGGGGGCTGGAGGTAAAACAGCCCTTGATGCTGTGCCATCTCTGGGGCACATGGTGATCCAGGCATGGTCTCTTTTTTGAATAGTAAATACAACTGGAACTGGTGTGAAGATCAGCAATACAAGGTACACACCGGAAGCAATAAAACTTTCACGCCAAGCGTGTAAATACGCGTTTCAGTGAAGTTAAACAAAAACAGAACTCTGAACGTTCTTGAGATTTCCCCCACAAAGTCTCTGAGAGCCAGTTTGGTGTAGTGGTTCACTGTGTGGACTCTTATCTGGGAGAACCTGGTTTGATTCCCCACTCCTCCGCTTGCACCTGCTGGAATGGTCTTCGGTCAGTCATAGCTCTAGCAAAGGTGGTCCTTGAAAGGACAGCTGCTCTGAGAGCCCTCTTCAGCCCCACCCACCTCACAGGGTGCCTGTTGTGAGGGAGGAAGATAAAGGAGGCTGTGAGCTGCTCTGAGACTCTGAGTGGAGGGCGGAATATAAATCCAATGTCGCCGTCTTCTTATTCTTCAAGAGTCACAAAGAATGGTGTCCTCTTCAAATAGGACTTAATGAAGACGTGGGTGAAGTCTTTCATTTCTTAGTGTTCCACTTGTGATGGTGCAGAGAGAATAAGGAACTGCTTTCGAAAGGACTCCTCCCGGTTTCAGTGGTTAGTTCTTCCTCAGCCTCTTTCTCCCAACGTTACACAGAGCCACAACGCTACTCTTCACAGCATGGATCCACACCTGCTCTAATTTGCTGCTACCGTTTTTTGTTTAACTTCACTAGAAACGCATATTTACACACTTGGCGTGAAAGTTTTATTGCTTCTGGTGGTTATCTTATAGTGTGCTTTTGGAAGGCAGCGCTGGGGGGGGGAGAGCGGCGGAAGGGAAGAGAAGGGCGGGGGCTGGCGGCGACAGCGGGAAGGCAGGCAAGCAGGCAAACTAGTTGCTTTTCTTGGGCACCGGGAGGGGGGAGCCCAATTAAGCACCCCCCCCTTCCCGGCACCCTAGGCAACGGCCTAGTCTGCCTAGTGGGCAAGCCGGCCCTGCGTAGAAGACAGGTGGGAACCTGCAGCGTTAGCAAGGTGCTGCACCCCGACAACCACGAATGAGTTTGGAAAGTCCTCAGGCTTGACTCCGCTCCCCACTCACAGAGGTGGTTCAAAAGGCTGCTCTTCCCCGCATTGGTCGGCCCGGCGATCACGACACGGACTCCGTCCCTCAGCCTCTCCCCGCGCCGGCCATCCTGCAAGTGCGCCCTCAGCTCCTTCTCCAACGTCTCCACCATGGCTTCAACTGCAACAAAAGACAGGGAAACTCTGCGGAGAACTTTCACTCTCCTCTTTCGCCCCCTCCGATTTGTCCTCCTCAGCCATAAGGGCTAGCAACTTATTTCTCTTTTCTAAAAGAGAAGGCGGCGGTGCCAAGATTGTACTGGCACTGCTGCTTTTGTTTACTGAATTGCTGTTTTTTGTTCCGTCAACAGAGAAGTGACATGAAAAAAAATAGGAAGAGGAGGAACGGTCCTCTGATCCGTGGGTAACAGGATGCATGAGGGAGAGGAAGAAAAAGAAACGGAGAGGGAAAGCTCACCTTGGGAAAGAACCCCTTCCTCAATGTTGTCATCTTCGCTAAAGTCAATGTAGGCTTCAACGTGGGCAAGGGCCTGCAGGGAGGGAAGGGGTTAATGCAGCTGGTTCTGCTGTGGGGGACAGATGGAGAGACCCTGTTTATCTCTCTCTCTCACACACACACACAGAGCAAAGGGGACGCTTTGTTCGACAGGTAATCCGGGCCTGTAGTGGTTAAGTGCGTGGACTCTTATCTGGGAGAACCGGGTTTCATTCCCCACTCCTCCACTTGCACCTGCTGCAATGGCCTTGGGTCAGCCATAGCTCTCGCAGAACTGTTCTTGGAAGGGCAGCTTCTGGGAGAACTCTTTCAGCCCCACACACCTCAGGGTGTCTGTTGTGGGGGAGGAAGGGAAAGGAGATTGTAGGCTGCTCTGAGACTCTGTCCTTGAAAGAGCAGCTGCTGTGAGAGCCCTCTCAGCCCCACTCACCTCACAGGGTGTCTGTTGTCGGAGAGGAAGGGAAAGGAGATTGTAGGCTGCTCTGAGACTCTGTCCTTGAAAGGGCAGGTTCTGGGAGAGCTCTCTCAGCCCCACCCACCTCACAGGATGTCTGTTGTGGGGGAGGAAGGGGAAGGATTTTGTAGGCCGCCCTGAGACTCTGTCCTTGAAAGGGTAGCTTCTGGGAGAGCTCTCAGCCCCACCCGCCTCACAGGGTGTCTGTTGTGGGGGAGGAAGGGAAAGGATTTTGTAGGCTGCTCTAAGACTGTGCCCTTGAAAGGGCAGCTTCTGGGACAGCTCTCTCAGCCCCACCCGCCTCACAGGGTGTCTGTTGTGGGGGTGGAAGGGAAAGGAGATTGGAGGAGTGGGGAATGAAACCTGGTTCTCCCAGATAAGAGTTTGTGCACTTAACCACTACACCAAACTGGCTCTCTCACAACACCAAACTGCATATGCTCTGCATTTTCAAGGACCAAAAAAGCTATTCAACAAAGGGTTGTTATTTGGAAGCATTTTAGGCATTTCTGGAACTGCCAACACAGGACATCTGCTTTTGCATTATTATTAATCACCCCTGTCACCCCCCCCCCCCCCCGTGGCCATTTTCATGCAAGCTCCTTCAGTTCTGTTGGGACTGGACCACAGGCATTCCGGGGTGTTCTGCACCTGAAACCAGTGTTGCCACTAAGAGCTGTGTGCTCGTTAACCAGGAAGCCCCGCTCAGCACCCATCGTGAACCCCGTGGGGTCTTGCGTTGCCCATGACCATTTGAAGGGAACAGCAGTTCCCTTCTGCTCAGGATGTGATCTACTCCGCTCAGGAGGGGACACTGCCAGCAACCCGCTCACCTAAAGATCATAAGAAAAGCATGTTGGATCAGGCCAATGGCCCCTCCAGTCCAACACTCTGTGTCACACAGTGGCCAAAAAACACAGGCGCCATCAGGAGGTTCATCAGTGGGGCCAGGAGAACTAGAAGCCCTCACACTGTTGCCCTCCCAGGCACAAAGAATACAGAGCATCACTGCCTCAGACAGAAGAACCTAAGGGAAACCATGTTGGATCAGGCCAATGGCCCATCCAATTCAACACTCTGTGTCACACAGTGGCCAAAATAACCAGATGCCATCAGGAGGTCCACCAGTGGGGCCAGGACAATAGAAGCCCTACCACTGTGCCGCCCCCCAAGCACCAAGAATACAGAGCATCACTGCCCCGGACATAACAACATAAGGGAAGCCCTGTTGGATCAGGCCAGTGGCCCCTCCAATCCAACTCTGTGTCACAGAAGAACATAAGAGAAGCCATGTTGGATCAGGCCAGTGGCCCCTCCAGTCCAACTCTGTGTCACAGAAGAACATAAGAGAAGCCATGTTGGATCAGGCCAGTGGCCCCTCCAGTCCAATACTCTGTGTCACAGAAGAACATAAGAGAAGCCATGTTGGATCAGGCCAGTGGCCCCTCCAGTCCAACACTCTGTGTCACATAAGAACATAAGAGAAGCCATGTTGGATCAGGCCAATGGCCCCTCCAGTCCAACACTCTGTGTCACATAAGAACATAAGAGAAGCCATGTTGGATCAGGCCAGTGGCCCCTCCAGTCCAACACTCTGTGTCACAGAAGAACATAAGAGAAGCCATGTTGGATCAGGCCAATGGCCCATCCAGTCCAACACTGTGTGTCACACGGTGGCCAAAAACCCCAGGTGCCATCAGGAGGTTCATCAGTGGGGCCAGGACACTATAAGCCCTCCCACTGTGCCCACCCCCAAGCATACACAGCATCACTGTCTCAGACAGAAGAACCTAAGGGAAGCCATGTTGGATCAGGCCACACACACGCACACTGTGGCTAATAGCCACTGCTGGACCTCTGCTCCATATTTTTATCCAAACCCCTCTTGAAGCTGGCTATGCTTGTAGCCGCCCCCACCTCCCGTGGCAGTGAATTCCACGTAAGGATCACCCTTTGGGTGAAGAAGGACTTCCTTTTATCTTGCCTTGGTCAGAGTCTCACTCCAGTGCCGATAGAGCCGCCCCAGGTCACCATCCATCTGGCGCAAGGCCTGCCGGCGCTGGCCTTCTGTCTCGGCATGGATCAAGTCCCCCAGACCCTCAGCCTCCGTCAGGTCGAGCTTCCCGTTCTGGAAGGCCCGTTTGGTGAACTCTCCAGGCTCTGCCAGGCGGAGGTGAGGGAGGGAACCTGAAACGAGGAAAGGAGGTGGAAGAAGAAAAAAAGTTGAATTTATACTCTGCCCTTCACTCAGACTGCTTACAACTTCTTTCCCTTCTTTTCCCCACAACAGACACCCTGTGAGGCAGGTAGAGCTGAGAGAGCTCTCCCAGAAGCTGCCCTTTCAAGGACAGAGTCTCAGAGCGGCCTACAATCTCCTTTCCCTTCCTCCCCCACAACAGACACCCTGTGAGGTGGGTAGGGCTGAGAGAGCTCTCCCAGAAGCTGCCCTTTCAAGGACAGAGTCTCAGAGCAGCCTACAATCTTCTTTCCCTTCCTCCCCCACAACAGACACCCTGTGAGATGGGTGGGGCTGAGAGAGCTCTCCCAGAAGCTGCCCTTTCAAGGACAGAGTCTCAGAGTGGCCTACAATCTCCTTTCCCTTCCTCCCCCACAATAGACACCCTGTGAGGTGGGTGGGCCTGGGAGGGCTCTCCCAGCAACTGCCCTTTCAAGGACAGCTCTGCCAGAGCTATGGCTGACCCAAGGCCATTCCAGCAGGTGCAAGTGGAGGAATGGGGAATCAAACCCAGTTCTCCCAGATAAGAGTCCGCACACTTAACCACTACACCAAACTGGTTCTCCAGAGACGGTCTTGTCATATACATTGGAACAGTAGACTTGAAGTGCCAAAATGTCCTGGCTTCCTTAAGTTCTTATTTATTTTTTATTTTTATTCATGGAACTCCTCTACCAATTTATGTCCATCAGCACTCTGTTGTTTGCGTTCCCTGAATGCTGATGATTATAAATTGGCAGAGGTGTTCCATGAATAAAAATTTTAAAAAATAAATAAGATCTTAAGGAGGTCCAGAGAAGAGCGACGAAGATGGTGAGGGGTCTGGAGACTGAGTCCTATGAGGAAAAGTTGAAGGAGCTGGGCATGTTTAGCCTGGAGAGGAGGCGGCTGAGAGGTGATAGGATCACCATCTTCAAGGACTTGAAGGGCTGTCCTATAGATGGGGTGGAATTGTTTTCTGTGGCCCCAGAAGGTAGGACGAGAACTAGTGGGTTGAAATTAAATCTAAAGAGCTTCCGGCTCAACATTAGGAAGAACTTCCTGACCGTTAGAGCAGTTCCTCAGTGTAACAGGCTTCCTCAGGAGGTGTTGGACTCTCCTTCCTTGGAGGTTTTTAGAAAGAGGCTAGATGGCCATATGACAGCAATGAAGATCCTGTGAATTTAGGGGGAGGTGTTTGTGAGTTTAGAGCGGTTCCTCAGTGGAACAGGCTTCCTCCTTGGGATGAGGTGGGCTCTCCTTCCTTGGAGATTTTTAAACAGAGGCTAGCTGGCCATCTGACAGCAATAAAGATCCTGTGGATTTAGGGGGAGGGATTTGTGAGTATCCTGCATTGTGCAGGGGGTTGATGACCCAAGAGGTCCCTTCCAACTCTTCTATGATTCTAACGGGTTTCCTCGGAAGGAGGTGGGCTCTCCTTCCTTGGAGGTTTTTCAACAGAGGCTAGCTGGCCACCTGACAGCAATGGAAGATCCTGCGGATTTAGGGGGAGGGGTTTGTGAGTTTCCTGCATCGTGCAGGGGGTTGGACTAGATGACCCTAGAGGTCCCTTCCAACTCTTCTATGATTCTAACAGGTTTCCTCGGGAGGAGGTGGGCTCTCCTTCCTTGGAGGTTTTTCAACAGAGGCTAGCTGGCCATCTGACAGCAATAAAGATCCTGTGGATTTAGGGGGAGGGGTTTGTGAGTTTCCTGCATCGTGCAGAGGGTTGGACTAGATGACCCTGGAGGTCTCCTCCAACTCTATGATTCTAGGATTCTAGGAAGCCAGGAAATTTTGGCACTTCAAGTCTACCGTTCCAATATATACGACAAGACGGTCCCTTTAGGAAGGATAGTGCATCCCAAACGAAATTGGACCAGTTCTGCTTTTTCGTCGGACTCGTCATAAACTGTTATGAATTCTGGACAGTAGCCACATTCAGCGCAGGATGGGTTTGTAACTGCATTAGTGTATTGTCTGCTCAAGGTGTTTTGGTGAATGAAGTTTACATTACACACGGCTACAATTCTGTAAACAGAGCGTGTTTCTTTCTAAGTGTCGATCTGAAGTAGCACAGCAAAGTGGAGACTGGGGGCACCTTTAAGGCCATCCAAGTTTCATTCTAGATAGAAGCCTTTGGATGCTTGTTGTTGTTCAGTCACACAGTCGAGTCTGACTCTTTGCAGCCCCCTGGACCGAGTCACGCCAGGCCCTCCTGTTTTCCACCATCCTCCGAAGTCTGCTCAAATTCGTGTTTGTTATATCAGTAACGCTGTCCAGCCATCTCCTCTTTTGCCGCCCCTTCTTCTTTTGCCTTCTACTTTCCCAGCATCAGGGTCTTCTCCAGGGAGTGCTCCCTTCTCATTGGGTGGCCAAAGTCTTTGTGCTTCAGCTTCAGCATCTGACCTTCCAGGGAACAGTCTGGGTTGATTTCCCTTAGGACTGACGGATTGGATCTTCTTGCAGTCCAAGGGACTCTCAAGGTTCTTCTCCAGCACCACAGCTCAAAAGCATCTATTCTTCTGCGCTCGGCCTTCCTTATGGTCCAGCTTTCACAGCCATACGTTACTACTGGGAATACCATCGCTTTGACTATACGGACTTTTGTTGGCAGGGTGATGTCTCTACTTTTTAGTATCCTGCCTAGGTTTGCCATAGCTGGTCTGAAGTAGTAGAACAAAGCAGGAGTTTGATAGCACCTTTAAGACCAACAAACTTTTATTCAGAACATATCACATCTTTTGCCATCCCCTTCTTCTTTGGCCTTCTGTCTTTCCCAGCATCAGCGTCTTCTCCAGTGAGTGCTCCCTTCTCATTTGGTGGCCAAAGGATTTGAGCTTCAGCTTCAGCATCTGACCTTCCAGGGAACAGTCTGGGTTGATTTCCCTTAGGACTGACTGATTGGATCTTCTTGCAGTCCAAGGGACTCTCAAGATTCTCCTCCAGCACCACAGCTCGAAAGCATCTATTCTTCTGTGCTCGGCCTTCCTTATTGTCCAACTCTCACAGCCATACAGCCATACATTACTACTGGATGGTTGCTTGCATGCAAAAGCTTATCCCCAGAATAAAACGTGGTTGGTCTTCAAGGTGCCCCTGGGCTTAAGCTTTTCTAAAAAAGATTGTCCAACATTGAAAAGAAGACCTACCCAAAGCTGTCAAGACTCCGCTCACTACCGCTGGCCCACCATGGACGTGGAATTCAGCAACATCTTCCCCTGTGAAACTGCGAGGCCCTAAAAAGGAAGATGACAAGTCTGGGAATTCCATCCCTAGGCCAGAGGCAGAAGGAGAAGGACCCACAAAGTTCTACTGAGTCAGACCCGGGATTCCATCAACAGCAGTACTGACTATGAAGAAGACGAAGAAGAAGATATTGGATTTATATCCCGCCCTCCACTCCGAAGAGTCTCAGAGCGGCTCACAATCTCCTTTCCCTTCCTCCCCCACAACAGACATCCTGTGAGGTGGGTGGGGCTGGAGAGGGCTCTCACAGCAGCTGCCCTTTCAAGGACAACCTCTGCCAGAGCTATGGCTGACCCAAGGCCATTCCAGCAGGAGCAAGTGGAGGAGTGGGGAATCAAACCCGGTTCTCCCAGATAAGAGTCCGCACACTTAACCACTACACCAAACTGGCTCTCTGGCAATCCAACTGGCAATCCAGTCAGACCCTGGATTCCATCAACAGCAGTTCTGACTATTCAGACCGGCAGTGGCTCTCCATGGTCTCAGATGGTCCTTTCAACGGGTGATGCTGAGGATAATTATTATTATTATTATTATTACTATTATTAGTTTATTTATATGCCGCCCATTTCCCCATAGGGGCTCAGAGCGAAGCACAACATAAATAATAAAATCACAATAAAAGCATATAATAACAAAAGCAAAATTACAGTATTCAACGGAACAAATTAGCCCGGCAGGACAATACCATGAGATGGTGCAGGACAGTGCAGCAAATCAGTGCAATAGGGGAGGCCAACCGATCTATGAACATATGAACATATGAAGCTGCCTTCTACTGAATCAGACCCTTGGTCCATCAAAGTCAGTCTTGTCTACTCAGACTGGCAGCGGCTCCCCAGGGTCTCCAGCTGAGGTTTTTCACACCTATTTGCCTGGACCCTTTTTTGGAGATGCCGGGGATTGAACCTGGGACCTTCTGCTTCCCAAGCAGATGCTCTACCACTGAGCCACCGTCCCTCCCCTAAGTGTGATCCAACCCATGAGCACAGCAAAGCGAAGCGCCCAATCTAAACATTTGGACCAGAAATAACCTGCAGGCACTGAGCAGCTTGCCCGATGGGGAAGTAAACAGCTGTCGGGAGACAAAGGCCAGGCGTCCTCGGGCAGCCCCGGAGGGTCTCTGCAATCTAATGGGTAGATGCCCGCCACCTCACCCGAAGGCCTGGCGGAACAGCTCCGTTTTACAGGCCCTACGAAAGGCTAACAAACCAGGCAGGGCCTGGATCTCTATAGGGAGCTGATTCCACCAGGTTGGGGCCAGGACTGAGAAAGACCTGGCCGCAGTAGAGGCAAGACGGGCATCTCTTGGACCAAGGACAGCCAGCCTATCTTGGGAGGCCGAACGAAGCGACCTCCAGGGCATATACGGGACGGATTGAATCTGGGACTTTCTGCATGCCGAGCAGATGAGCTTCAGCCCCTCCACAAAAGGCTGTCGCAGCCTGACCACTGAGAACAGCCTCAACAGCGCCAAGCTTTCGGTTTTTCTTTTCTAACCTGGGAACCACAGAACGAGGCCCCGGTCCAGCCTTTCCGAAGACTCCGGGTCGCGGATCCAGCGCAAGGCGGCCGATCGCGAGAGCGGCAGCTTCTTTGCCCCCGTCATGCGGAGCAAGGCCAGGCCACTGGACGGGCCACTGGTTCGGATCACGGCCACGCCACATTTCCCTCGGCCGGAAGACAAGGCGAAGATGGTGTCCCTCTCGGCAGTCTGGCTGTACCACCTGCAACGAAGAAGAAGAAGATGAAGATATTGGATTTATATCCCGCCCTCCACTCCGAAGAGTCTCACAGCGGCTCACAATCTCCTTTACCTTCCTCCCCCACAACAGACACCCTGTGAGGTAGATGAAGATATTGGATTTATATCCCGCCCTCCACTCCGAAGAGTCTCAGAGCGGCTCACAATCTCCTCTCCCTTCCTCCCCCACAACAGACACCCTGTGAGGTGGGTGGGGCTGGAGAGGGCTCTCACAGCAGCTGCCCTTTCAAGGACAACCTCTGCCAGAGCTATGGCTGACCCAAGGCCATTCCAGCAGGTGCAAGTGGAGGAGTGAGGAATCAAACCCGGTTCTCCCAGATAAGAGTCCGCACACTTAACCACTACACCAAACTGGCTCTCCAACGGGCACAAGAAGGGGAGAGGGAGCCCAAGGGGACGCCCTGGGGCATTGCCCCGAACCCTCCAGGCCTCCAAAAGGCTTGACAAACACTCGGGGCGCGTGAGACAGTGCCATAGAGCGGAACGTCTATTTATTTTTTTAATCTTTTTTCTTTAATTCAAAAGAACAAGTTTATTTCAATAAACAGATCAACGTTCTGGATCATAGTCAACATCATAATCAAAAGTATGATCCAACAAAGTCAGCTAGCCACCAGTAAACATCCAAATGAACCACAAGTACCAACAGTGCAAAATCAAATGAAAAACAAAATTCATGCCAGACCAGTATATGACGTGCAGTTGAACCCAAATTCCCACAAGAAAAATAATCCAGAAAAGAGGACCGCTTAGCTAAAATAGTTGACCTTTAATGTGAAGTATGTCCCCGTTCTAAATTATGTGTAATTTTGTCCTTTATTAAGAACATAAGAGAAGCCATTTTGGATCAGTCAATGGCCCATCCAGTCCAACACTCTGTGTGACACAGTGGCCAATATGTGTGTGTGTGTGTATATACACAAACATATACATACACAGATACACAAACACACACACACATATATATATATACTGCGGCTAATAGCCACTGATGGACCTCTGCTCCATATTTTTATCCAATCCCCTCTTGAAGCTGTCTATGCTTGTAGCCGCCACCACCTCCTGTGGCAGTGAATTCCACATGTTAATCACCCTTTGGGGGAAGAAGTACTTCCTTTTATCCTTTTTAACCCGACTGCTCAGCAATTTCATTGAAAGCCCACGAGTTCTTGTATTGTGAGAAAGGGAGAAAAGGACTTCTTTCTCTACTTTCTCCATCCCATGCATAATCCTGTAAACCTCTATCATGTCACCCTGCAGTCGACGTTTCTCCAAGCTAAAGAGCCCCAAGCCTTTTAACCTTTCTTCATAGGGAAAGTGTTCCAACCCTTTAATCATTCTAGTTGCCCTTTTCTGCACTTTTTCCTATGCTATAATATCCTCTTTGAGGTGCGGTGACCAGAATTGCACACAGTATTCCAAATGAGACCGCACCATCGATTTACAGAGGGGCATTATGATATCATTTATGATATCATTGGTGGCCTGGTTAAGCAAATGCTGGCAGAATCTATTTATTATTTACTTATTTAGCAAATTTATATTCCACCCTTTCCCATAATGGGCTCAGGGTGGATTACAGACATAATAAATGACAGTATTTCTTTCTCAGAAGTTTTTCCCATCCAACTAATTTACCTTTTAACATGTAACATACATATAGTATGCCATTAGAAGAAAAAAACATTAAAATATAGTGCAAGATGGGTTTAGTATACGTAATGAGATAAACAGCCAATGTCCCTATTCGAGTATGTCAATACAGACATTAGCACTTATTGGTCTTAAAGGTGCTTTCTTTGTATTTCTCCTATGGGGTCCAAGGAACTGGGCAAAGGAAGCTCTGGCTCTTTCCTTCCTTCCCCAGGGGACCAGCAGGGGGAGGAGCCTCAGCCAATGGAGAAAACTGAGGTTTTTCTCTGTAGCTCCTGTGTGATTGAGCAAGCCTTTCAAAGCAAGCTGAGATGCAGAAGGAAGCAAGAGAGAGGATGCAGATGACAGCCAGTTGCTCGGGGGCCTGATAGGAGCCCTCCAGGGGCCTGATTCGGCCCCCAGGCCACGTGTTTGACGCCCCTGGTATAAGCAGTGAGTTGGCCCAGAACAACTGCAGTTTATGCCCTTTTCATGACTGTTTAGGCAAGAAGAGATATCTATTTTATCCAGACCAAGCGCAATATAGTGCCCGGGTGAGACCAGGACCCTGGCAGTACAGGTTCTCCGGCAAGAAGAAGAAGATATTGGATTTATATCCCACCCTGCACTCCATATCTCAGAGTTTCAGAGCGGCCTACAATCTCCTTTCCCTTCCTCCCCCACAACAGACATCCTGTGAGGCAGATGGGGCTGAGAGAGCTCTCCCAGGAGCTCCCCTTTCAAGGACAGAGGCTCAGAGTGGCCTACAGTCTCCTTTCCCTTCCTCCCCCACAACAGACACCATGTGAGGTGGGTGGGGCTGAGAGGGCTCTCATAGCAGCTGCCCTTTCAAGGACAGTCCCAGAGCGGCCTACAATCTCCTTTATCTTCCTTTCCCACAACAGACACCCTGTGAGGCAGGTGGGGCTGAGGGAGCTCTCCCAGAAGCTGCCCTTTCAAGGACAGAGTCTCAGAGCGGCCTAAAATCTCCTTTTCCTTCCTCCCCCACAACAGACACTCTGTGAGGCGGGTGGGGCTGAGAGGGCTCTCACAGCAGCTGCCCTTTCAAGGACAACCTCTGCCAGAGCTATGACTGACTCAAGGCCATTCCAGCAGGTGCAAGTGGAGAAGTGGGGAATCAAACCCAGTTCTCCCAGATAAGAGTCTGCGCACTTAATCACTACACCAAACTGGCTCTCCCCCCTGCCTACTTCACAGGGTTGTTGTGAGGACAACACAGAGAGGGGAGAGAGTCACAGATGCTCCCATGGGATGATGAGGAGGCCTGAGTTCAAGTCCCTCACTTGCTCCGCCATGGGCCCATCACAGTCTCTCAACCTAACCCTCCCTCACAGGGTAGTTGCTACGAGGATTGAATGGACAGGGAAGAACTCTGTGGAGAAACCACTTGGGAGTTCCTGAGCAAGGAGAAAAGTGGGATATAAATTCTAAAAAGTTCAACCAAGCAACTATTCAGGTAGCTGTTTGTTTGTTTGTTTGTTTTACCGGAAACATTATTAAAAGAACAAAGGGCAAATCCAGGGGCAACTTCGAAGACCAGCCAGGTTTTATTCTGGGGACAACCTTTTGCGTGTGCACGTACTCCGTGTGCGCACATGAAAGCTTATTCCCAGAATTAAATTTCATTGGTTTTCAAAGGCGCCCCTGGGCTCAAGATTCGTCCTGCCGCTTCAGACCGACCTGGCTGCCCACTTATAAAAGAAATCCCCTTAGCTCCAAGCAGCCAGCCAGCCCCGGTCCAATTCAGGAACTATCTGAGGACTTTGGGGGTGGAGCCAGGAGACGTTGGGGGTGGAGCCAGGAGACGTTGGGGGTGGAGCCAGGTTGCAACAAGCGTGATTGAACTGCAAAGGGAGTTCTAGTCATCCTATTTAAAGGGAGCGCGCACCATTAAAGGGAGCGTGGAACCAACTCCCAGAAGATGTGAGAACCTTGCTCAGTTCCACAAGGCCTGTAAAACAACATTATTTCAAATAACATTATTTCAAATAACAGCCGCGGCCCGGCTGTTACTGGATCTCCCAAAGTGGGGACACATTCAGCCGGGCCTTCGGACCCTGCACTGGCTTCCAATGATATACCGAGTCCGGTACAAGGTGCTGGTTATCACCTTTAAAGCCCTATATGGCTTGGGACCTGTCTACCTGAAGGACCGTCTTTCCCCGCATGTTCCCCAGAAAGTACTGAGGTCGGGAACACAAAATCTCCTTACTGTCCCTGGGCCGAAAGAAGCCCGCTTGAAATCCACCAGAGAAAGGGCTTTCTCTGTTATGGCCCCTACATGGTGGAATCAGCTGCCGGAAGAGGTGAGGGCCCTGCGGGACCTTGTCCAGTTCCGCAGGGCCTGTAAGACGACCCTCTTCCGGCTAGCCTATACCTAGCTTGAGAACTTAACGTGCTTGCCAGATCTCTTTTATATACATATGGATTATTTATTAATTTTAAGGTTTTATCTGTTTTAAATGTTTAACCCTTTACATGCCTAAATATTGTTTAATTTTTATGTTGGATTCATTATTGGAAGCCGCCCTGAGCCATTCGTGGAAAGGGCGGGGTATAAATTCTAAATAAATAAATAATAAATAGCCTTCAACCAAAGTACATAGATGCCCAACACCACTGAATGTATGGCATGAATTTTAGCACCGTAAACTGCTGTTTTAAAAATGTATATTAATAATTTAAATTGTTTAAACTGTTTTAACTGAACTATTATTGTAATTGCTTTTATTGTTGCTATCATAATGTTGTCAGCCGCCCTCAGCCTGCCTCAGCGGGGAGGGCAGGATATAAATATGAAAAATAAATAAATAAATTTAAATGTCTTCCCTCCACTGGAAATAATGAAGGAGAGGGGCACCTTCTTTTGGGGGCTCCTAGAATTGGACCCCCTGGTCCAATCCTTTTGAAACTTGGACAGTCTTTTGAGGAGAGGTACTAGATACTATGCTGAAAATTTGGTGGGTCTACAGCAAAAAACAGCCCCTCCCCCCACAGATCCCCAGATCCCCGTGGATCAATTCTCCATTAAACCCTATGGGAATTGGCCTCCATAGGGAGTAATGGAGGGCCCAGCAGACATGTCCCTCCCCCCCTTCCACCGCTTTCTGATGAGGCCTGAAGCGGGGGGGGAGCCTCCAAACCGGGGGATCCCCTGCCCCAACATGGGGATTGGCAACCCTAGGAGAGGGCAGACCCCCAAAGACGCACCTGCAAAGTCCCCCGGCTCTTCTGGCCAAGCAATTCCTGGCAGCCGGCAGCCCCGGACCCCGCACAAGCCACATGGCCCCGGAGGAAGCGGGAGGGGAAGGCCAGACCCCCCCCCAGCTCCGCCCCCTTCTTCTTCCCCGCCCTAGCCAGCCTCCCTCTGCCCGCTTTGCCTGACGCAGCCTTCGGCTTCAACTGCGGGCAGCGTGCTCTCCCGCAACGTGATTGGTCACAGCGAGGAATGGGCGGGGCCGCGTGTCCTGGGGAGGCCTCGCGTGCAGCAGTGGGGCGCCCAGAGCCGGCGTCTGCTTAAGCGCTTTGGGTGTCCTTTGAGGCGCAGCGTCCGACTTTGCAGACTTTGCGCGCCGCTTGCAAAAGCGGGGATGCTTTTCTGAGTTGGAGCTTGCAGGAAAGAGGATAGCTGGAAGAGAGCCCGGCAGCGCATAGGCTGTACGTGATGGCCAATATAGAGAATCCACCCTTGCCCATAGGGAAGAATGGAGACCACCTTTGCCCGTAGCGAAGAATGGCGACCAGGCTCGCCCGTAGGGAATAATGGAGACCTGGCTTGCTCTAAAGACAGTGATGGGCCAAGGACTGTACATGCTTGCCAATAGAGCGGGGGTGGCCAACGGTAGCTCGCCAGACGTTTTTTGCCTACAACTCCCATCAGCCCCAGCCATTGGCCATGCTGGCTGGGGCTGATGGGAGTTGTAGGCAAAAAAACATCAGGCGAGCTACCGTTGGCCACCCCTGCAATAGAGAATGCATGATTACCCATAGGGAATAATGCTTGCTCTAAGGACAGTGATGGCGCAAGGACTCCACATGCTTGCCAATAGAGAACGCACGTTTACCCATAGGGAATAATGGAGACCACGCTAGTCATATGAACATATGAAGCTGCCTTATACTGAATCAGAACGCCCTGGGTCCATCAAAGTCAGTCTTGTCTTCTCAGACTGGCAGCGGCTCTCCAGGGTCTCAAGCTGAGGTTTGTCACACCTATTTGCCTGGACCCTTTTTTGGAGAAGCCGGGGATTGAACCTGAGACCTTCTGCTTACCCAGCAGATACTCTACCACTGAGCCGCCATCCCTCCCCAATAGTCCATAGGGAATAATGGAGAGCGGGCGTGCTCTAAGGCAGGGGTGGCCAAACTGTGGCTCAGGAGTCACATGTGGTTCTTTCACACATATTGTGTGGCTCTCGAAGTCTTTATCACCATCTGCCAGCTTGGAGAATGTGTTTAAAGTTGCTTTCTTTCCACCCCTCTCTCCCCATCTTCTTTCCTTCCCGTCTTGTGGCTCTCAAACATCTGACATTCATGTCTTGCAGCTCTGAAACATCTCACATTTATTCTATGTGGCTCTTATGTTGAACAACTTTGGCCACCCCTGCTTTAAGGACAGCAATGACCTATAGACCAGGGGTGTCGAATTCATTTGTTGTGTGGGCCGGATCTGACATAGATGAGACTTTGTTGGGTTGGGCCGACCCATGTTGGGCCGGGCCATGTGTGTATCTATTTAAGATTAGGTGATAGAGACATAAATTTTATAAAGAACACAGACAAACACAAATATATATATTTTAAACAAAATATGCTTAAAATGTTAGCTCTCATTGGTTGTAAAGATGCTTTCTTTGTATTTCTCCCATGGGATCCAGGGAACTGGACAAAGGAAACGTTGGCTCTTTCCTTCCTTCCCCAGGGGACTGGAGCCTCAGCCAATAGAAGGAAGAGAGGCTTGGCTCAGTCGCTCTGCTGTGCGATTGAGAGAGCCTGGAAAAACAAGCTCTGCCTTCCTCCACAAAGGAGGAGCCTCAGCCAATGGAGAAAATAGAGGCTTTGCTCTGGAGCTCGTGTGCGATTGAGCAACCCTGGCAAAGCAAGCTGCGATGCAGAAGGAAGCAAGAGAGAGAGAGAAGGAAGCAGATGACAGCCACTTGCTCAGGGGTCTGATAGGAGCCCTCCGGGGCCACATGTTTGACACCCCTGCCAGGGGTGTCAAACTCATTTGTTATGGGGGCCAGATCTGACATAAATGAGATCTTTTTGGGCCCGGCCATGTCAGGCCAGGCCCTGTGTGTACCTATTTAAGATTAGGTAGCAGAGATATAAACTTTATAAAGGACACAAAGACAATTAAAAGATTTTTTTTTTTTAAACCCTTAAAATAAAACATGCTTAAAACGTTAGCACTGGTTGGTCTTAAAGGTGCTTTCTTTGTATTTCTCCCAAGGGATCCAGGGAACTGGGCAAAGCAAGCTCTGGCTCTTTCCTTCCTTCCCCAGGGGACCAGGAGGGGGAGGAGCCTCAGCCAATAGAAGGAAGAGAGGCTTGGCTCAGTAGCTCTGCTGTGTGATTGAGCAAGCCTGGCAAAGCAAGCTGTGATGCAGAAGGAAGCAAGAGAGAGGGAGAAGGAAGCAGATGACAGCCAGTCGCTCAGGGGCCTGATAGGAGCCCTCCGGGGACCTGCTTCAGCCCCCGGGCCATATGTTTGACACCCCTGCCATAGACAATACATGACTGCCAATAATAGAGAATGACAGAGACTGTGCATACCCATAAAGAGGTGTGTGTTTGTGTGCTGTCATTGGCTTTGTAGCCGCTTTCTTCCTCCAGTTTCTCTGTGTTTGGGGCTGATTTGTTCTGTTTCCCTTTGAAAAAAATGGACCACCCTATTTGGGTGCTCACAGTTTGGAACCCAGAGGTCTAAGCTACTTGAAACTTGACAATCCTATAGTGGAAATATGCCTGAAGGAACTTTATACGTTTTGTGGTATTGCGCCCCAAAACAGATCCCCCCTAAACCCCCAGAAAGATTCCCTCGTTAATTTCCTATGGCCGAATATATTTGGAATACGTTTGTAATTCTTGGTTGCCGTCTCTCTTTCTGTTGATGTTGGAGCCAAGAAGAAGAAGAAAATATTGGATTTATATCCCGCCCTCCACTCCGAAGAGTCTCAGAGTGGCTCACAATCTCCCTTCCATTCCTCCCCCACAACGGACACCCTGTGAGGTAGATGAAGATACTGGATTTATATCCCACCCTCCACTCCGAAGAGTCTCAGAGCGGCTCACAATCTCCTTTCCCTTCCTCCCCCACAACAGACACCCTGTGAGGTAGATGAAGATATTGGATTTATATCCCGCCCTCCACTCCGAAGAGTCTCAAAGCGGCTCACAATCTCCTTTCCCTTCCTCCCCCACAACAGACACCCTGTGAGGTAGATGAAGATATTGGATTTATATCCTGCCCTCCACTCGGAAGAGTCTCAAAGCGGCTCACAATCTCCTTTCCCTTCCTCCCCCACAACAGACACCCTGTGAGGTGGGCGGGGCTGGAGAGGGCTCTCACAGCAGCTGCCCTTTCAAGGACAACCTCTGCCAGAGCTATGGCTGACCCATACAAGCAGGTACAAGTGGAGGAGTGGGGAATCAAACCCGGTTCTCCCAGATAAGAGTCTGCACACTTAACTGCTACACCAAACTGGCTCTCCAGAAGCAAAAAAGTCTTGAACAATTTCAATTTCCTCACTGTCACCCTTAAATTTAATGTTTTTTTTAAATTTTATTTTATCAAATTTATGTCCTGCCCTCCCCTGACGGGCTCAGGGCGGCTAACAATAGTTAAAAACAACATAAAATATTAAAAACAGAACATGCAATAAAATCATTTCCGTACATTTTACAGTCATCAAAAGGCCAAGATGCACGTTGATGTTCTGGTTATTCTGACATTTCTGGTTTCAATTATATTAGCTCAGTGAGATTGTCAGCGTTATGGAATAATGGTCACCTCCCCTTAACTATTGAAAGTGAGTTTGAACAGTTTGGTCTTACAGGCACTAAAGTTGAATAATTCTCCTATAGACTAGGAGACCGTCCTTTTGGGTAACACGCTATTCCCTATAGGCAAGCCTGGTCATTATTCCTAATAGGCAAGTGTGCTTTATATTATTCCGTGTGGGCAATCATGCATTCTCTATTGGCAATCATGTACATTCTATGGCCAATAGTTCTCGGTACTTGGAGGATAGCAGATTTATACCCCGCCCTTCTCTCTGAATCAGAGACTCAGAGCAGCTTACAATCTCCTTTATCTTCCTCCCCCCACAACAGACATCCTGAGGTGAGTGGGGCTGAGAGGGCTCTCCCAGAAGCTGCCCTTCCAAGGACAGAGTCTCAGAGTGGCCTACAATCTCCTTTATCTTCCTCCCCCCACAACAGACACCCTGAGGTAGGTGGGGCTGAGAGGGCTCTCCCAGAAGCTGCCTTTCCAAGAACAGAGCCTCAGAGCGGCCTACAATCTCCTTTCCCTTACTCCCCCACAACAGACACCCTGTGAGGGTGATGGAGCTGAGAGAGCTCTCCCAGAAACCGCCCTTTCAAGGACAGAGTCTCAGAGTGGCTCACAATCTCCTTCCCCCACAACAGACATCCTGTGAAGTGGGTGGGGCTGAGAGAGCTCTCACAGCAGCTGCCCTTCCAAGGACAACTCCTGCCAGAGCTACGGCTGACCCAAGGCCATTCCAGCAGGTGCAAGTGGAGGAGTGGGAAATCAAACCCGGTTCTCCCAGATAAGAGTCTGCACACTTAATCACTACACCAAACTGACTATCATGGACTCTAATATTACACTATGGGCAAGTGTGCTCTCCATTATTCCCTATCAGCAGTCATGAATTCTCTATTGGCAATCATGTATAGCCTATTGGCAAATGCTATCCTTAGGGCAAGCCTTGTCTCTATTATTCCTTTTGGGCAATCATGTATTCTCTGTTGGCAACCATGCACATTCTATTGGCAATCCATGCTCTTACTGTGAACTCCTAGGACTCCATTATTCCCTTTGGGCAAGTGTGGTCTCCATTATTCCCTATGGGCTATCATGCATTCTCTATTGGTGATCACGTATTGTCCATGAGCAATCACTATTCTTAGGCCAAATCTGGTCTCCATTATTCCCTATGGGCAAGTGAGGACACCACTATTTCTTATGGATAAACATGGATTCCATTGTTTCTTATGAGGACCCTGGTTTCCCTTATTGTCTATGGGCAAGTGCACCATAAACCAGGGGTGGCCAACGGTAGCTCTCCAGATGTTTTTTGGCTACAACTCCCATCAGCCCCAGCCATTGGCCATGCTGACTGGGGCTGATGGGAGTTGTAGGCAAAAAACATCTGGAGAGCTACTGTTGGCCACCCCTACCATAGACCATACTGGTCTATGGCTGGTAGTGCAAACAGGTTTGGGGGCTGAACCCAAGGCCTGTCATGCGAACGGGGATGGGGGTAGGAGGGACTGCACTCCCAAATGGGCCCATGATCAAATTCCTCCTGGAGAGGGTTGCCAAGTCCAATTTAAGAAATATCTGGGGACTTTGGAGATGGAGCCAGGAGACTTTGGGGGTGGAGCCAGGAGACATTAGGGCTGGAGCCAAGATCAAGGCTGTGACAAGCATAATTGAACTCCAAAGGGAGTTCTGGCCATCACATTTAAAGGGACGGCGCACTTTTTCAATGCCTTCCTTCCATAGGAAATAATGAAGGTTAGGGGCACCTTATTTGGGGGCTCATAGAATTGGACCCCCTGGTCCAATCTTTTTGAAACTTGGGGGGTATTTTGGGGAGAGGCACTAGATGCTATACGGAAAATTTGGTGCCTCCACCTCAAAACACAGCCCTGCCCCAGAGCCCCAGATACCCACGGATCAATTCTCCATTATTTTCTATGGGAATAAATCTCCCTAGGGAATAAGAGAGTTCCCAGCAGACATTTCCCTCCCCTCCCCCCGCCTTCTGACGACCCTGAAGCGGGGGGGGGGCTCCATGCCGGGGGATCCCCTGCCCCCACCTGGAAATTGGCAACCCTACTCCTGGAGGGCTTAGCAATCAGCCAGCGATTAAAGATTAAGAAGAGTCTGGACGGTTTTTTAAAAACATCCCTTTCCTTGAAACGACATTAGTGGCTGGATCCCCGCCCGGGCTGGTGTTGCCTTTCAAGCAAACAACCAGCAACCAACACCCCCTTCTGCTTTCCTGCAGCAACAAAGGAGCCAGCAAAAAAACCTCCCTCCCGCGCAGGAAAGCTGTCTGTGCAACGCAGAATTTATCCAGAAGCTCTCTCTTTGTGTGCTTTGTAGAAGCCGGCTGAGGTTCTGGAGAAAAGCAGCTGGGGAGGGCGGTGCTGGAGTCCCGGGTCCCCTTCCTGTGTGTACCTTGGGATGGGGGAGTTGCCTTGGGGGATAGAGGGCAGCCGCCATTGGAGAGAGCAGTTTGTGCATCTTTTTTCATTCATGCACCCACAAACGTTAATAAACGCGGACACACATATTGTGGCCCAGGTATTAGCCAAATTAGGGCAGGATTGTAACAGAAATATGTCAATAGAGCGACGGTCCCCACCCTTTTTGGTACCAGGGACCGGTTTTGTGGAAGACAATTTTCCCAGGGACTGGGGGGGGGGGGGGTAGGGATGGTGTTGGGGTGAAATAATTGTGCACTTTATTTCTATTAGTTTGGTGTCCTGGTGAAGTGCGCAGACTCTTATCTGGGAGAACTGGGTTTGATTCCCAACTCCTCCGCTTGTAGCTGCTGGAATGGTCTTGGGTCAGCCGTAGCCCTCATAGAGTTGTCCTTGAAAGGGCAGCTGCTGGGAGAGCTCTCTCAGCCCCACCTGCCTCACAGGGAGTCTGTTGTGGGAGAGGAAGGGAAAGGAGATTGTAGGCTGCTCTGAGACTCTGTCCTTGAAAGATCAGCTTCTGGGAGAGCTCTCTCAGCTCCACCTGCCTCACAGGGTGTCTGTTGTGGGGGAGGAAGGGAAAGGAGATTGTAGGCTGCTCTGGGACTGTCCTTGAAAGGGCAGCTTCTGGGAGAGCTCTCTCAGCCCCACCTGCCTCACAGGTAGTCTGTTGTGGGAGAGGAAGGGAAAGAAGATTGTAGGCGGCTCTAAGACTCTGTCCTTGAAAGGGCAGCTTCTGAGAGAGCTCTCTCAGCCCCACCGTGGGGGAGGAAGGGAAAGGAGATTGTAGGCCGCTCTGAGACTCTGAAATTTGGCATGGAGGGCAAGATATAAATCCAGTGTTGTCGTCTAATTATTACTGCATTGTAATAGATAATGAAATAATTATACAACTGATGGCCTGGTTGCCAGCAGGCCATGGAACTTTTCTGGGGTATGGATTGTCAAGATTTAAGTTAAACTTTGTTTTGTCAGATACAAATTAGAATGAAGATTCCCTGGATCTTTAAATCCCAGTCAGAAGGTGTGTGTGTGTGTGTGTGGTGCTGCAAAGGGATAACTCAGGATGTCAGAGAACAATGCATATTGTAATCAGTTGAGGGGAAGTATTTTGGGACAGAAAAGTAGCAGCTGTGGTGAGAGATAAGAATTCTGTGTCCCTATTGAGCCCAGAGGTTGCGGGCATTGTTCCTCTGGGTTAGTGAATGAATCACCTCCAGCAGTCTCACTTTATAATCTCCCCTTGAAGCTTCTCTGTTGGAGGACTGCCGCCATGAAGTCTGCAGTGGAATGTCCTGGAAGAGTAAAACTTTCTCTCACTGTTTTTTGAGTGTTGTCAGGTTTGGGTCAATTTATTCTTTCGCATAGGGACTGACCTGTTTGTGGAGAGTGGAAGGGGATTGCTACACATGTGATGGCATGGAGTAATTTGATGGCACGTAGTAACGTATGGCTGTGAGAGCTGGACCATAAGGAAGGCCGAGTGCAGAAGAATAAGACGCTTTTGAGATGTGGTGCTGGAGAAGACTCTTGAGAGTCTCTTGGACTGCAAGAAGATCCAACCAGTCAGTCCTAAGGGAAATCAACTCAGACTGTTTCCTGGAAGGTCAGATGCTGAAGCTGAAATACTTTGACCATTCAATGAGAAGGGAGCACTCCCTGGAGAAGATCCTGATGCTGGGAAAGACAGAAGGCAAAAGAAGAAGGGGACGGCAAAAGATGAGATGGCTGGACAGCGTTACTGATGTAACAAACATGAATTTGAGCAAACTTTGGAGGATGGTGGAAGACAGGAGGGCCTGGCATGACTTGGTCCAGGGGGTCGCAAAGAGTCGGACTCAGCTGTGTGACTGAACAACAACAACAACATAACACTGGAAGGTGAACCAGTGAATAAATCTGAGATGGGGTGGCTGGTGTTGTTTGGGTCTAGTGAGTGTGTTGTCAGAGTGGATGTGGGGACAGAGGCGGCATCTTGGTTTGTTCCAGGCCCTGATGAACGCTCTGAACTGATCACTCACTCTGTTTTTGGTAGATCAAGGTGAGCAGCCATGTTGGCTTGAAGCAGCGAAACAAAACCTTAGTCCAGTCGGGCACCTTGAAGACCCACAAAGTTTTTTCAAGGTATGAGCATCACATGGAGAGCTAGTTTGGCGTAGTGGTTAAGTGTTATCTTATCTGGGAGAACCGGGTTTGATTCCCGACTCCTCCACTTGCAGCTGCTGGAATGGCCTTGGGTCAGCCATAGCTCTCGCAAGAGTTGTCCTTTAAAGGGCAGCTGCTGTGAGAGCCCTCTCCAGCCCCACCCACCTCACAGGGTGTCTGTTGTGGGGGAGGAAGGGAAAGGAGATTGTAGGCCGCTCTGAGACTCTGTCCTTGAAAGGGCAGCTTCTGGTAGAGCTCTCTCAGCCCCATCCGCCTCACAGGGTGTCTGTTGTGGGGAAGAAAGAGAAAGGAGCTTGTAGGCCGCTCTGAGACTCTGTCCTTGAAAGGGCAGCTGCTGTGAGAGCCCTCTCTAGCCCCAGCCACCTCACAAGGTGGCTGTTGTGGGGGAGGAAGGGAAAGGAGCTTGTAGGCTGCTCTGAGACTCTGTCCTTAAAAGGGCAGCTACTGTGAGAGCCCTCTCTAGCCCCACCCACCTCACAGGGTGGCTGTTGTGGGGGAGGAAGGGAAAGGAGCTTGTAGGCCGCTCTGAGACTCTGTCCTTGAAAGGGCAGCTTCTGGGAGAGCTCTCTCAGCCCCACACACCTCACAGGGTGTCTGCTGTGGGGGGGAAGATATAGGAGATTGTAAGCCGCTTTGAGTCTCTGATTCAGAGAGAACGGCAGGGTATAAATTTACAATTCTTCTTAATTCTACTCAGGTCAAAGGTTTGCTCAATTTGTTAATGTTACTATCTCTCATTGGATCTTATATTTGTACCATTTTGTATTCTAAACCCCCGCCTACCAGATAATTTTACTACTCTGTCATTGGATCTTAAATCTGTACCATTTCGCATTCTGAGCCACTGCCCACCAGCTATGTGTCGCTCTGCTCACTGTGCCGGATTTCTCGTCTGATGAAGTGTGCTTAGAGCAGGGGTGGCCAACGGTAGCTCTCCAGATGTTTTTTGCCTACAACTCCCATCAGCCCCAGCCAGCATGGCCACTGGCTGGGGCTGATGGGAGTTCTAGGCAAAAAAAACCATCTGGAGAGCTACCCTTGGCCACCCCTGACTTAGAGCACACGGAAGCTTGTTCTGAATAAAACTAAGTCAGTCTTAAAGGTGCACCTTGACTCCTATTTTGTTCTACTACTTCAGACCAACACAGCTGTCTACTTGGATCTATCTATATGGAGCAGTGGTCCATCAGTGGCTATTAGCCACAGAGCATTGATGGAACTCTCTGTCTGGGGCAGTGATGCTCTGTATTCTTGGTGCTCCAGGGGGGGCGACAGTGGGAGGACTTCTAGTGTCCTGGCCCCACGGGTGGACCTCCTGATGGCACCTGGGTTTTTCAGCCACTGTGTGACACAGAGTGTTGGACTGGATGGGCCGTTGGCCTGATCCAACACGGCTTCTCTTATGTTCTTATGTCTGGGGCAGTGATGCGGTGTACTCTTGGTGCTTGGGGGGCGGGGAGCAACAGTATGAGGACTTCTAGTGTCCTGGCCCCACTGATGGACCTCCTGATGGCACTTGGGTTTTTTTAGCCACTTTGTGACACAGAGTGTTGGATTGGATGGGCCACTGGCCTGATCCAGCATGACTTCTCTTATGTTCTTAAGTGACACAGAGTGTTGGACTGGATGGGGCTTTGGCCTGATCCAACATGGCTTCTCTTCTGTTCTTATGTGACACAGAGTGTTGGACTGGAGGGGCCACTGGCCTGATCCAACACGGCTTCTCTTATGTTCTTATGTGACACAGAGTGTTGGACTGGAGGGGCCATTGGCCTGATCCAACAGGGCTTCTCTTATGTTCTTATGTGACACAGAGTGTTGGACTGGAGGGGCCACTGGCCTGATCCAACATGGCTTCTCTTCTGTTCTTATGTGACACAGAGTGTTGGACTGGAGGGGCCATTGGCCTGATCCAACACGGCTTCTCTTATGTTCTTATGTGACACAGAATGTTGGACTGGATGGGTCATTGGCCTGATCCAACACGGCTTCTCTTATGTTCTTATGTGACACAGAGTGTTGGACTGGAGGGGCCATTGGCCTGATCCAACACGGCTTCTCTTATGTTCTTATGTGACACAGAGTGTTGGACTGGATGGGTCATTGGCCTGATCCAACACGGCTTCTCTTATGTTCTTATGTGACACAGAGTGTTGGACTGGGTGGGCCATTGGCCTGATCCAACAGGGCTTCTCTTATGTTCTTATGTGACACAGAGTGTTGGACTGGAGGGGCCACTGGCCTGATCCAACAGGGCTTCTCTTATGTGACACAGAGTGTTGGACTGGATGGGCCATTGGCCTGATCCAGCAGGGCTTCTCTTATGTTGTTATGTGACACAGAGTGTTGGACTGGAGGGGCCACTGGCCTGATCCAGCAGGGCTTCTCTTATGTTGTTATGTGACACAGAGTGTTGGACTGGATGGGCCACTGGCCTGATCCAACATGGCTTCTCTTATGTTCTTAGAAAAGGGCTGCTTTGGAAGGTGGGCTTTTTGGTAACCTGCCCCTGCGAGGCTCCCTCCCCTTATTCCACCCTCCCAAGGCTGCGCCCCCCAAACCTCCAGGAATCTCTCAAACTGGAGTTGGCAACAACCCCTCCCCCACAGGTGCACTACTGCCCCTATGCCGGCCCTTCCCCAGCAAGACCCTGATAAGTCCTCAGCTCCAATTACCTGGCTGGTATCTCTGCACCCATCCGGGGTCTAGAAATAACAACTTGACCTTCGGGGGCCAAGGAGTCATTTGAGGTCGACGCAGGAGCCGGGGCAGAGACGGGGGAGGTGGCCAAACTGGGTGCCAGCGGCTGGCACAGCACACAGGGCCAAAGCTATGCCACGCTGGCCTCTCAGATCCGGCGAAGCGGCAAAGGAAAGGTTTGTTTTGGGAGAGGAGGGGATGATTCGCCAAATCAAGCGCCAGGATGAAGAGGCCCCCTTGTCTGAAAACTGGTATGAAATTAATAGCGGCCGTTGTAGGGCTACAGGGCTCGCCTGCAGCAGAAACCGTCCCCCCAGCTTCTCGCTGCGTGTCTCTCTCTCTCTCTCTCTCTCTCTCTCTCTCTCTCTCTCTCTCTCTCGCTGCTCAAGGGTAGGGTGTTTCTGAAGGTGGAAGCTCCAAAGCAACTGGGACAGGTCATAGATGCATCCAGGGAGGACTGGTCTCATTTCTTAAACAAAAAGTCCCCTTTATTAAGACATGGGACTATTTCACCCAGGATTTGCCCCGGTAGCTTTGGAACCTCCAAAGTGAAGGGTTAACACATCCATTTCCCCCTCTATTTTAAAATTTTTATTTTTGAAAGTCATGAATTTTCTGTTTTATTATCACTACACAAATTAAAACTGCAAAACCACATTGGGCTTCAAAATCAGCTGAAAAACACTGATTTCTAACTAACAAACCACATTATTTTATGCATTATTAGGGCTTTTTTTAAAATAGCAGGAACGCACAGGAATGCCGTCCCGGCTGGCTTTGCGGCAGGGATGTGTGTGGCCTAATATGCAAATGAGTTCCTGCTGGTCTTTTTTCTGCAAAAGCCCTACGCGTAACAATGGTGCGGCCAGGGGTTGTGGCCTAATATGCAAATGAGTTCCCGCTGGTCTTGTTCTGCAAAAGCCCTACGCGTAACAATGGTGAGGCCAGGGGTGTGTGGCCTAATATGCAAATGAGTTCCTGCTGGGCTTTTCTGCCAAAGCCCTACGTGTGGCAATGGTGATGTCAGGGGGTGTGGCCTAATATGCAAATCAGTTACTGCTGGGCTTTTTCTACCAAAAAAGCCTTGTGCATTATGCTACCACAAAGTTTAAATATCTTGTTTGTACTCTGCATTCCTGAGATGTTGTAGCACTGTTACTTCTGCCATCCACAGAATGCCATAAACTTTCCATTTCCACTCCTTTTTAAATTAGGAAGTATTTGGATCTTCCAGTGTTCAGCACTAACACACTTCATTTTGGAGTTTCCACATTCTGGGGAAGAGGAGGTGGGGGGGTTCATTAAAATATCTGTAAACAGACAACTGGATAAGATTCAGTGAGTTATTCTGTTGGTCTGGACTCGAAGTTTGTTTTGGATAAAATTTCCTTCCTTCCTTCCTTCCTTCCTTCCTTCCTTCCTTCCTTCCTTCCTTCCTTCCCTCCTTCCTTCATTGCCTCCTTCCTTCCTTCCCTCCCTCCTTCCCTCCTTTTTTTCTTCCTTCCTTCCATCTTCCCTCCCTTCCTTCCTTCCTTCCTTCCTTCCTTCCTTCCTTCCTTCCTTCCTTCCTTCCTTCCTTCCTTCCTTCCTTCCTTCCCTCCCTCCTTCCCTCCTTCCCTCCTTCCCTCCCTCCCTCCTTCCCTCCTTCCTTCCTCCTTTCCCTCCTCCCTCCCTCCCTCCCTTCCAATCAGGAGAAATGGCTTGCAAACACCCCCTAAAACAACAATCCTCCCAACCTTTCTAGCAACAGCCCTGCAGGGTAGGCTGGCCTAGTTCATTCTGAAGGATTTGGGGCAGGGCAGGGAGCCCCTCCACCTGCTCAGCTGGTGAACCGCAGGCGGCTGGGGGTGGTCTGGGCCAGGGGAGGCCCAAATGAGGCCCTTTCACACATCCTGTGTGGCTCTCAAAGCCTCCACTGCCCCCTGAGCTAGCTTAGGGAAGGCAGTTCTCTCTTTAAATCACTTCTCCAAGCCAAGCCAGCCAGTGGCTTGGAGAGTGCGTTTAAAGTTGCTCTCTATCCACCTCGCCCCCACATCTATTCGCTTTCCTTCCTTTCTCCCCGCCTGACTTGAGGCTCTTAAACACCTGATGTTTATACCAGGGGTGGCCAACTGTGGCTCGGGAACCACATGTGGCTCTTTCACACATATTGTGTGGCTCTTGAAGCCCCCGACACCCCATCAGCCAGCTTGGAGAAGGCGTTTGTCTCTTTAAATCACTTCTTCAAGCCAAGCCAGCCAGCGGCTCAGAGAATGCATTTAAAGTTAAAGTTGCTTTCTTTCCATCTCTCCCTCCCTCCTCCCTCTCCCACCTATTTGCCTTCCTTCCTTCCTCTGAGATTCATGTCTCGTGGCTCTCCGACATCTGATGTTCATGTCTTGCGGCTCTCAGACATCTGATGTTCATGTCTCGCGGCTCTCAGACATCTGATGTTCATGTCTCGCGGCTCTCAGACATCTGATGTTCTTGTCTCACGGCTCTCAGACATCTGATGTTAATGTCTCGCGGCTCTCAGACATCTGATGTTCATGTCTCGCGGCTCTCAGACATCTGATGTTAATGTCTTGTGGCTCTCAAACATCTGATGTTCATGTCTCGTGGCTCTCAGACATCTGATGTTAATGTCTCGCAGCTCTCAGACATCTGATGTTCTTGTCTTGCGGCTCTCAGACATCTGATGTTCATGTCTTGTGGCTCTCAGACATCTGATGTTCATGTCTCGCGGCTCTCCGACATCTGATGTTCTTGGCTCGCGGCTCTCAGACATCTGACGTTTATTCCCTGTGGCTCTTCCGTTAAGCAAATTTGGCCAGCCCTGGTTTATACTTCGCGGCTCTCGCGTTAAGCAAGTTTGGCCAGCCTCGGCGGCCCGCAAAGACCCTCCTGGTCCGGCGCCCTCCTTCGCCATGTGGGCTGGCCGATAACGCTGGGGAGGCGGACGGCAACCAGGTTATTGCGGGCGCCTCTCCTTCCCTCCCTCCCTCCTGGGGCTGGGGAGGGGGGGGGAGGAGGCGCTGGAGGAGCGGCGGGGCAGGTCCCGGCCCGGCTCGGCTGCTGCTGCTGCTGGCCCCGATGGCGCTCCGGCTGCCCGTGCGCTTTGGCCGCTGCCCCGCGCGCCCGCCTGCTTTGCGCGCCGGCGGCTGCTGCTAGGCGGAGAGGCGGGCGGGCGGGCTGCCCTTGCAATGCGGTGTGGGGCGTGAAGGCGGCGCACGATGCCCGAGAGCGGGCCGGGGGCGGCGGAGGGCGAGGCGGCGGCTGCAGCAGCGGGGGCGCCCGGCGTCCTGGGTGAGTGCGCCTTGGAGAGCTGGAGGGGCCCACCGGGGCGCGCAGGCAGCCCGGAGCCGGGCCGTCGAGGGGCGCCGTTGCACTGCCCGCCCTGCGGGGGGCGCCTCCCCGGGGGAGGCCAGACAGGGGGGCGGGGGGCTCTCGTCTCGCCTGGGGCTGCGGCGGGCCGGGGTCTCCCCCTGGCTGCGCCCGTCGGGGGCCGCTCCTCGTGGCCGCCCTCCTCCAACAAAGCGGCCGCGGCCGGTTCGCAGTTTTTACGCGCGAGGTGCGCGCCGCCGGGGACGGTGGGAAGGGGCGGCCGGGGGGGGGGAGACCCTCATTGGGTGGTCCCTTCCTCCCGGCGCCCTAGGCAACCCCCTAGGCTGCCTCGTGGGGGGAACCGGCCCTGACTGCGGCCCGCTGCGGATGCCGGGGAAGGCCGTGAAGGCGCCCCGACCCCTCTCCAAGCCCTTGCCGTGGGTGGCTGGGGTCTTCGGGTTGAGGGAGGGGGGGAGGGCTGACGAGGCGGACGGATCCAGGCCCCAGGCCGAGGGAGCAGGTGGAGAACAAGCCCTGCCTCTCTTCTCCCCCGGGGTGGGGGGGGGGGCGAGGCGCAGGGCCAATGCACCCGATAGACTCTGCAGCAATCTCCCCCGCCCCCCATCTTCCCTTTCCCTGAAAGGGAAACATTCGAGAAAATTGAGGGGGGGGGGCGTGATGCAAATTCTACAGGGTTATCAGCCCTGTGCGCCCCCCCCCCCGCTGGCTACAGCTCTGCTCCCCACCCCCCCGTGGTTGCAGTCCCTCTGGACCTCCTCCTGGCTCTGCTGCGCCCCCCCCCCCGAGGCATTGGCGTTGGAGGGTTGTCCCGGGCAGGTGGCAAGCAGGGAACCGGGATGTCTGCCTGCCTGCCTCGGGAAAGCGAAAGGCCCAGCAGCGAGCCCCAAAGGCTCTGCATTCCGCAGGGCAGAGGAGTGCCGGGCTTGAAGGATCTTGGGGGCGGGGGGGGGGGAGCAGCGGTGTAGATGGATGCCTGCAGGTAGTTTTCGCCCAGCTGGGATGCTCCGCAGAGGCGGCTTCGGCCGAAAACCCGGAGATATTCCTGCCTTGTCTGCAGCAAGGTTGACCTTAACTGGGCAGCTCCAAGGTTAGGCGGAGAGAATCCAGGGTGGAATGGGGGGGGGGGGGGGAGGAGGAGAAATTTGGGCAAAACAGCGGCAGGGAACAGGCAGGCCTTCGCCCACATGTTGGGATGCCCTAGCCTGAAACCCCTGCCCGGTGTTGTGAAATCTGGGGATGTTAACAAAAGACAGTCTTCCCAAATGAGATAACGTTGCAGTGGCTGGAGCGTGCCATCTGATCCGTTTTCATCTACGGGCTTCTACGCCTTCCGCCGGCGAAGCGTTTTTTATTTTGTTTTTGTTTTTTTGTGCTTGTTGGAGAAAAGTAAACTTTGCAAGAGCTCAGTTGCTGGGCCAGTCAGGTGCGCTAGAGGCAACCTGCTAGGCTGACGCAGGCACCCGGTCAACAGTGCGTCTGTAGTGCAGGCTTACAAATGCTGCATTCCTGCATCCATTTTCTTGGGAGAAAGTCCCGCTGAATTCAGCAGTGCTTTCTCCTGAGTAAGCCTGCACAGAATTGAAGTGTGTCGTTCATTAACTTAAGCCAGTGATCTAAACTTACCATGGATTTCCAGATCGAATTCTGAAGTGCCTTCGTGCTGCTTTCGTAAAATGCAGGGATCTCGCGTCAGTTGAGCACATTTTGTCGTTTGCATTTCGTTATAAATCAGTACGGCTTGGCTGAACAGCAGGCCGTCTTTCTTGTTTGTTTTGTACACGATGCAGAATTCGCCCTCGGACCCCCGAGAGCTTTCTCTCTCCGCTCAGCCTGTTCCCTGCTGCAACGTGGCTGTGGCCCACTTTTGGGTGCCTAGCCCCCAGGTGAACACCTGTCTTAAGCAAAGCTCACCATAGACGTGCCCTTCTTGGGGCAGGACTTGGCAAAGTCCAGGTAAATGCCCCCCCCTTTAAACAGCCACACTAGCCTTGAAAACAGGAAGTGGGCAGGGTGGGCTCTTCAGTGTTCTGCCAGGAGGGTCACTGGACAGGAGTTGTGGTTGTGTTGTGTGCTTGCCGCTTGGAGGAACAGGTGTATTCCTTTGAGGATAGGGTTGCCCTCAATGTTCCCTCTAGTCTAAGCTGCAGAGTCTTGTGAGCAAAAATTCTACTTCGTGAGCTGCTGGCATGAACGTGGTGAGCGACTGCCTAAATTAGTGTGCTCTGGGGTCATCCTTCCAGTTTGGTGTAGTGGTTAAGTGTGCGGACTCTTATCTGGGAGAACCGGGTTTGATTCCCCACTCCTCCACTTGCACCTGCTAGCATGGCCTTGGGTCAGCCATAGCTCTGGCAGAGGTTGTCCTTGAAAGGGCAGCTGCTGTGAGAGCCCTCAGCCCCACCCGCCTCACAGGGTGTTTGTTGTGGGGGAGGAAGATAGAGGAGATTGTAGGCCACTCTGAGACTCTGTCCTTGAAAGGGCAGCTGCTGTGAGAGCCTTCTCCAGCCCCACCCACCTCACAGGGTGTCTGTTGTGGGGAAGGAAGGGAAAGGAGATTGTGAGCCGCTCTGAGACTCTTCGGAGTGGAGGGCAGGATATAAATCCAATATCTTCTTCTGCTTCTGAGCTGAGACAAAAAGGTGTGAGCTGGAAGCTAAAAATCTGTGATCCCGTGCACTCAGCTTAGAGGGAACACAAGCAATACTCCCCCTACGCTGTGGAGTTTTGTGAGCAAAAATTCTGCTTCATGAGCTACAGGCGTTATAGTTGTGAGCTACGACATAAATTAGTGTGCTCTGGGGTCATCGTTCCTGAGCTAAGACAAAAAGGTGCGAGCTGGAGGCTAAAAATCTGTGAGCTAGCTCACGCTAACTCAGCTTAGAGGGAACACTGGTCAGAAGCAATGTTTCCTCTAAGCTGCAGAGTCTTGGGAGCAAAAATTCTACTTTGTGAGCTACTGGCATTAAAGCTGTGTGCTACTGGCATCAAAGTTATGAGCTCCTGCATAAATTAGTCTGTTCTGGGGCCATCCTTCCTGACCTAAGACAAAAAGGTGTGAGCTGGAGGCTAAAAAACGGTGAGCTAGCTCACGCTCACTCAGCTTAGAGGGAACCCTGGAGAACCTGAGAGAGGGTGTGTGTGTGTGCGTGTATGACACTTTTGTAGACCTGCTAGGACAGGGTGCCTAGCCCCCAGGTGAACACCTGGGCTTCCTCGGAGCCACATGTGGCTCTTTCACACATATTGTGTGACTCTTGAAGCCCCCATTGTCCCATTGGCCAGCTTGGAGAAGACATTTGTTTCTTTCAATCACCTCTCCAAGCCTGTTGGTGACTTGAAGAATGCATTTACACTTAAAGGTGCTTTCTTTCCACCTCTCTATCCCTGTGCTTTCCTTCCTTCCTTCCTTCCTTCCTTCCTTCCTTCCTTCCTTCCTTCCTTCCTTCCTTCCTTCCTTCCTTCCTTCCTTCCTTCCTCCCTTCCTCCCTTCCTCCCTTCCTCCCTTCCTCCCTTCCTTCCCTCCCTCCCTCCTTCATGAGCTACAGGCGTTATAGTTGTGAGCTACGACATAAATTAGTGTGCTCCGGGGTCATCGTTCCTGAGCTAAGACAAAAAGGTGCGAGCTGGAGGCTAAAAATCTGTGAGCTAGCTCACGCTAACTCAGCTTAGAGGGAACACTGGTCCTTCCTTCCTTCCTTCCTTCCTTCCTTCCTTCCTTCCTTCCTTCCTTCCTTCCTTCCTTCCTTCCTTCCTTCCTTCCTTCCTTCCTTCCTTCCTTCCTTCCTTCCTTCCTTCCTTCCTTCCTTCCTTCCCTCCCTCCCTCCCTCCCTCCCTCCCTCCCTCCCTCCTTCCTTCCTTCCTTCCTTCCTTCCTTCCTTCCATCCATCCATCCATTCATCCATCCATCTTGTGCCTCTCAAACATCTGACATTTGTGGCTCTTATGCGAAGCAAGTTTGGCCCCCCCTGTGCGAGGACGACCCCCCTGTCCCCATTGTTGTTCTGCTTTCATGGAGATGGAGGCCGGAGGGTGTCAGGCTGAGGACGAGATGACATGGGACCCCTTTCTCAGGAGAAGAATCACTTTCCCCTTGTACCTGAGGTTGGGAAGAAGAGGTGACTCGCTTATTAGGCGTACCGAGATGAAGTGAGTTGTCTGCCTAGTTCAAAAGTCACTGGTGTCTCAGTAGGTTGAAGGGTGGGGCCGGCGAGGAGTCAGCAGTCGTGGGGCATGTTGGGAAATGTCACAGGAGAAAGCAGGGAGAAGCCAAAAGGCCAGGCGGAACTCCAAGGGGCCTCCTGTTCTGCATGCTGGAGAGGCACGGATTAGGGGGGCCAATGAGTGGAGAAGAAAGGGGTGCCAGGAGAAAAGGTCCCTCTAAGCTGCAGAGTCTTGTGGGCCAAAATTCTGCTTTGTGAGCTACTGGTGTTAAAGTTGTGAGCTGCTGCATCAATTAGAATCATAGAATCCTAGAGTTGGAAGGGACCTCCAGGACCATCTAGTCCAACCCCCTGCACAATGCAGGAAACTCACAAACACCTCCCCCTAAATCCACAGGAACTTCATTGCTGTCAGATGGCCATCCAGCCTCTGTTGAAAAACCTCCAAGGAAGGAATGAGTGTGCTCTGGGGTCATCCTTCCTAAGCTAAGACAAAAATGTGTGAACTGGAGGATAAAAACCCGTGAGCTAGCTAGCTGGGGTGTCTCTTATGAGGGGGGAAGGGAAAGGAGATTGTGGGCTTCTCTGAGCCTCTGTCCTTGAAAGAGAAGCTGCTGTGAGAGCTCTCACAGCCCCGCCCACATCACAGGGTGTCTGTTGTGAGGGAGGAAGGGAAAGGAGATTGTAGGCCGCTCTGCGACTCTGTCCTTGAAGGGGCAGCTTCTGGGATAGCCCTCAGCCCCACCCGCCTCACAGGGTGTCGGTTGTGGGGGAGGAAGATAAAGGAGATTGTAGGCCGCTCTGAGACTCTGTCCTTGAAAGTGCAGCTTCTGGGATAGCCCTCAGCCCCACCCGCCTCACAGGGTGTCTGTTGTGGGGGAGGAAGATAAAGGAGATTGTGAGCTGCTCTGAGACTCTGAGATTCAGAGTGGAGGGTGGGATATAAATTTAGGATAGTGGTTTGGTTTAGTGGCTAAGTGTGCGGACTCTTCTCTGGGGGAACCGCGGTTGATTCCCCACTCTTCCACTTGCACCTGCTTGAATGGCCTTGGGTCAGCCATGGCTCTGGCAGAGGTTGTCCTTGAAAGGGTAGCTGGTGTGAGAGCCCTCTCAGCCCCACCCCCCTCACAGGGTCTGTTGTTGGGGAGGAAGGGAAAGGAGATTGTGAGCCGCTGTGAGACTCTGTCCTTGAAAGGGCAGCTTCTGGGAGAGCTCTCTCAGCCCCACCCACCTCACAGGGTGTCTGTTGTGGGGGAGGAAGAAAAAGGAGATTGTAGGCCGCTCTGAGACTCTGTCCTTGAAAGGGCAGCTTCTGGGATAGCCCTCAGCCCCACCCGCCTCACAGGGTGTCTGTTGTGGGGGAGGAAGATAAAGGAGATTGTGAGCTGCTCTGAGACTCTGAGATTCAGAGTGGAGGGTGGGATATAAATTTAGGATAGTGGTTTGGTTTAGTGGCTAAGTGTGCGGACTCTTCTCTGGGAGAACCGCGGTTGATTCCCCACTCTTCCACTTGCAGCTGCTTGAATGGCCTTGGGTCAGCCATGGCTCTGGCAGAGGTTGTCCTTGAAAGGGTAGCTGGTGTGAGAGCCCTCTCAGCCCCACCCCCCTCACAGGGTCTGTTGTTGGGGAGGAAGGGAAAGGAGATTGTGAGCCGCTGTGAGACTCTGTCCTTGAAAGGGCAGCTTCTGGGAGAGCTCTCTCAGCCCCACCCACCTCACAGGGTGTCTGTTGTGGGGGAGGAAGAAAAAGGAGATTGTAGGCTGCTCTGAGACTCTGTCCTTGAAAGGGCAGCGGCTGTGAGAGCTCTCTCAGCCCCACCTACCTCACAGGGTGTCTGTTGTGGGGGAGGAAGGGAAGGGAGATTGTAGGCCGCTCTGAGACTCTGTCCTTGAAAGGGCAGCGGCTGTGAGAGCTCTCTCAGCCCCACCTACCTCACAGGGTGTCTGTTGTGGGGGAGGAAGGGAAGGGAGATTGTAGGCCGCTCTGAGACTCTGTCCTTGAAAGGGCAGCTTCTGGGAGAGCTCTCTCAGCCCCATCTGCCTCGCAGGGTGTCTGTTGTGAGGGAGCTACTTTCCTCAGGAGCACCCACCTCGTGAATTTCAGTTGGACTATTTCCAAGTTTTGACTTTTATCTTTTCATTTGGAGACCAGGTTTTTTGGCCCCTTGGGGCTTTCTGTTGCTTTAAAGGGCCCTAGCACCGCCGGCCTCTACCATTATTGTATTGTCTATTATGTGTTGTACACAATCCATATAGTATATTTTGGCAAACTGAAAGACGGTGTAATACTTGGTGGCTTTGATCAGTTGACTAATTACGCCAAGTGCCCTTCAAGCAGCAGCTTTCTTCCTTCTATTGGTTGAGGCTCCTCTCCCTCCTGGTCCCCTGAGGAAGGAATGGAAAAGCCAGAGCTTCCTTTGCCCAGTTCCCTGAATCCCATGGGAGAAATACAAAGGGAGCACCTAAAGATGAATGCTAATGTTATAAGCATGTTTTAACTTTTTAAAAATATATATTTGTGTCTGTGTCCTTTATAAAATTTATCTCTCTGCTACCGAATCTTAAATAGGTACACATATGGCCCGGCCCAACAAGGTCGTATTTATGTCAGATCCGGCCCTCATAAATGATTTCGATACTCCTGCTCTCAGCTGAGTTAGCATGAGCTAGCTCACAGATTTTTAGCCTCCGGCTCACACATTTTTGTCTTAGCTCAGGAACGATGGTCTCAGAGCACACTGATCTTTGCAGCAGCTCCCGACTTTAATGCCAGCAGCTCACACCGTTCATGCCAGTAGCTCACAAAGTAGAATTTCTGCTTCTCAAGATTCTGCAGCTTAGAGGGAACATTGGCTGCTTGCAACCAATTTGCTTTCTTTAAAAAAAACAAAAACCCGCTTGACTATTTTAAGCCTTTAAATGGGACACCGATATTGGCCAGGTTCGTTATCAGAGAGCCGCAGGCCTTCGGATGGCTGGTTAGATCCTGCACGTATGAACGCTCCACTGTCAAAAAATGCAACATCCTTGTGCCCAGCTTCCCGTCTCTTCGGGACGGCCTTGCTTGCAGCCAGAGTCCATCCCATGATTCTCATGCCGCCCTGGGGCCCTTCTAGCCTTGTACCAAGGAGTTCTTCGGTACCCACAATGCCAGGCCTGTTTCCTTTGTGGCTGGGCGAAACAGACTCGTTATTCTCCTAGAGTGGGGGCCGGCAACCCTCAGCGGGCAGAGAGAGGAATCCTTTGTCAAGATCTTCGATGCCCATCGGAACTGGTGATTTTAAAATGCCGCTTGTTTTCCTCAGAAAAACAGAAGTAGGGGGTGTAATTTTGGATTGGTTTTCTGAGGGGGTTGAAATCTGAGGGGGTTCTCCCAGATGAGTGTGCGGACTCTTATCCGGGAGAACCGGGTTTGATTTTCGACTCCTCCACTTGCAGCTGCTGGATTGGCCTTGGGTCAGCCAGAGCTTTCGCAGGAGTTGTCCTTGAAAGGGCCGCTTCTGGGAGAGCTCTCTCAGCCCCACCTGCCTCACAGGGTGTCTATTGTGGGGGGGGGAGGGAAAGGAGATTGTGGGCCGCTCTGAGACTCTGTCCTTGAAAGGGCAGCTTCTGGGAGAGCTCTCTCAGCTCCACCCACCTCACAGGGTGTCTGTTGTGGGGGAGGAAGGGAAAGGAGATTGTAGGCCGCTCTGAGACTCTGTCCTTGAAAGGGCAGCTCCTGGGAGAGCTCCCTCAGCCCCACCCACCTCACAGGGTGTCTGTTGTGGGGGAGGAAGGGAAAGGTGATTGTAGGCCGCTCTGAGACTCTGTCCTTAAAAGGGCAGAGTCTCAGAGCAGCTCACAATCTCCTTTATCTTCCTCTCCCACAACAGACACCCTGTGAGGTGGGTGGGGCTGAGAGGGCTCTCACAGCAGCTGTCCTTTCAAGGACAACTCTGCCAGAGCTCTGGCTGACCCAAGGCCATTCCAGCAGGTGCAAGCGGAGGAGTGGGGAATCAAACCTGGTTCTCCCAGATAAGAGTCCGCACACTTAACCACTATGGCTGACCCAAGGCCATTCCAGCAGGTGCAAGTGGAGGAGTGGGGAATCAAACCTGGTTCTCCCAGATAAGAGTCTGCACTCTTAACCACTAAACCAAACTGGCTCTCTGAGTTTGGCACTCCTGCTGAAGATGACGTTTACTTGGCTTTCAGTAGAGGTTTTGATGGGCTCCCTATGATGTACTGATGGGTAAAACCAGAGGACTGTGGTCTGGACTCTCGGATAGTTAGATGGGTAGGGAATGGGTTGGAGGATCGTACTCAAAGCGCAGTTGTCAACGTCCTTACATCAGAATGGAGGTAGCGTCCAACGGGGTGCCACAGGGCTTGGTTCTGGGCCCACGACTTCCTCATATTTTTATCGTTGAACTGGATGAGGGTGCGGAGGGGCTGCTCATTAAATCTGCAGACGACACCAAATTGGGAGAAGCGGCAGACATACCAAATAGAGATGGGATCTGAACATGCTGGGAAAGTGGGCAAATGTGAACAAGATGTAATTTAACAAGTGCCGAGTTCTACCAAGCTGAGTAACAAAAAATGAGGAATTCGCATACAGGACAGAGATACACTTTTGGGTAGCAGTGTGTGTGAACAAGATCTCGGGGTATGGGTGGAGCATAAGTTAAATATGAGCAGCCAGTGTGATAGAGCGACAGAAAAGAGGTGTATCAACGGAGGCGTAACATTCAAATCACAAGATCATGGAATCGTAGAGTTGGAACGGCCCTCCAGGGTCATCTAGTCCAACCCCCTGCACAATGCAGGAAACTCGCAAACACCTCCCCCTAAATTCACAGGATCCTCCTTGCTGTCAGATGGCCATCTAGCCTCTGTTTCAAAACCTTCAAGGAAGGAGAGCCCACCACCTCCCAAGGAGGAAGCCTGTTCCACTGAGGAATCGCTCTAACGGTCAGGAAGTTCTTCCTAATGTTGAGCCGGAAATTTTTTGATTTAATTTCAACCCGTTGGTTCTTGTCCTACCTTCTGAGGCCACAGAAAACAATTCCACACCATCCTCTAGAGGACAGCCCTTTAAGTACTTGAAGATGGCGATCCTATCACCTCCCAGCCGCCTCTTCTCTAGATGTCATAGTTCTGCTGTACACTGCCTTGATCAGACCACACGTGGAGTCTTGTGTGTTGTTCTGGAGGCCTCATTTCAAGAAGGATGCGGACAGAATGGAGCAGGTAAAGAGGAGAGCAACAATGATCAGGGGCCTGGAGACCAGGCCGTAGGAGGGAACGTTGGGAACGTTCAGTCTGGAGAAGAGGAGGTGGACATGTTTGTTCTCTTTAAGTATTAAGAGGAGGGAAGGGAACATGATGGCACTCTTGACGTATATGATGGGCTGTCGCTTAGAGGAGGGCTGGGAGCTGTTCCTGTTGGAAGCAGAGGAGAGAACTCACAATAATGGGCTTAAAGGAAGAGCGGGAAGCTACCAGCAGGATATTAGGAAAAACTTTTTTACAGTAAGAGTTGTTTGAGAGTGGAATCAACTGCCGAGGGAGATGGTGAACTCCCCCTTAGTGGCTGGACAAACACTTATCAGGAAAGCTCTAGGTCAAGGGTGTCAAACATGCAGTCCGGGGGGCTGAATCAGGCCCCTGGAAGGCTCCTATCAGGTCCCTAAGCAACTGACTGTCATCTGCTTCCTTTTCCTCCTCTTGCTTGCTTCGCAAGGTTTGCTCAATTGCACAGGAGCTACAGAGCAAAGCCTTTATTTTCTCCATTGGTTGTGGCTCCTCCCTTGAGGAGGAAGAGGGCAAGGGAGAGCTTGCTTTGCCAGGCTCTCTCAATCGCACAGCAGAGCTACTGAGCCAAACCTCTCTTCCTTCTATTGGCTGGAGCTCTTCTTCCTCTTCCCGGTCCCCTAAGGAAGGAAGGAAAGAGCCAGAGTTTCATTTGCCCAGCTCCCTGGATGGCACAGGAGAGATACAAAGAAAGCACCTTTAAGACCAACGAGTGTTAATGTTTGAAGCATGTTTTAAGTTTTTTTTTTTTGAAAAAAAATCTTTGTGTTTGTGTCCTGTATAAAGTTTATATCTTTGCTACCTAATCATAAATAGTAGAACAAAATAGGAGTCAATTGCATCTTTAAGACCAACTTAGTTTTCTTCAGAATGTCAGCTTTCGTGTGCATGCAAACTTCTTCAGACGAAGAATGAGGTACAGTAAGTAGAGCCACATATAGCTGGTGGGGCTTGGAACGCCAGGTGGTACAAAGTTAAAAACCAATAGGAGAATAGTAAAATTAACAAATTCAGAAAACCTTGGATCTGGGTTGAATTAGCGTGGGAAACCATCAAACAGTAACATGTCAGAATGTGGGAACGCCTGTTAATTATTCTATGGCTAGTCAACCTGGGTCAGAAAGAAGGCATTTCTTTCCCAGAAGTTTTTCCTGTCCAACTAATTTACCTTTTATCATGTAACATAAATACATACGACATTCTAGTTTGCCATTAGGAAAAAAATACATTAAAATATAGTAGAAGATGGATTTAATATAATGTAATGAGATAAACAGCCAATATCCCTAGTTTGAGTATTTATGTTACACGGTAAAAGGTAAATTAGTTTCCCACGCTAATGCAACCCAGATCAAAGTTTTTCTGAATTGGTTAATTTTACTATTCTGCTCTTGGTTTTTAACTTTGTACCACTCGGCATTCCAAACCCCACCAGCTGCATGTGGCTCTGCTCACTGTACCTCATTCCTCGTCTGAAGAAGAAGATGATATTGGATTTATATCCCGCTCTCCACTCCAAAGAGTCTCAGAGCGGCTCACAATCTCCTTTACCTTCCTCCCCCACAACAGACACCCTGTGAGGTGGGTGGGGCTGGAGAGGCCTCTCACAGCAGCTGCCCTTTCAAGGATAGAGTCTCAGAGCGGCCTACAATCTCCTCTCCCTTCCTCCCCCACAACAGACACCCTGTGAGGTGGGTGGGGCTGGAGAGGGCTCTCACAGCAGCTGCCCTTTCAAGGACAGAGTCTCAGAGCAGCCTACAATCTCCTTTCCCTTCCTCCCCCCACAACAGACACCCTGTGAGGTGGGTGGGGCTGGAGAGGGCTCTCACAGCAGCTGCCCTTTCAAGGACAACCTCTGCCAGAGCTATGGCTGACCCAAGGCCATTCCAGCAGGTGCAAGTGGAGGAGTGGGGAATCAAACCCGGTTCTCCCAGATAAGAGTCCGCACACTTAACCACTACACCAAACTGGCTCTCTAAGAAGCGGGCGCACACACGAAAGCTTACGTTCTGAATGAAACTAAGTTGGTCTTAAAGGTGCAATCGTCTCCTGTTTTGTTCTACTACTTCAGACCAACACGGCTGCCTATTTGGATCTGTGATCATAGATAGGTACACGCAAAGTCTCGTGTCAGATCCAGCCCTCATAACAAACGAGTTTGACACCCCTGCTCCAGGTTGATTCTGCATTGAGGAGGAGGTTGGAGTAGATGGCACTTTCTAACTCCGGGGTTCTCGGATTCTAAAGATCAGCTGCGTAGAGCAGGTTGCTCTTTGATTCCCGGCTGGATCTAGCTGTTCACGCCCATTTCCTGCCTGACACCTATTCTGGTCCAGCCAGTTTGCTGGGCTGTCAAGGCAGGAAGGCTTCTGGGCTATCCTATGACTGTTTTGGAAGAGGTGGCTCGTGAATACGGTGGCAGAGAGCCTGCTTGTGGCTCACTGGCAGAGCCTCTGCTTGGCGTGCAGATGATCCCAAGTGACATCTCTGGCTGAAAGGACCAGGCAGCTGTCCTGGGGAGCCGCTGCCAGTCTGAGGAGACGAGACTGACCAGAAGGGATCAAGGATTGGCTTCAGCATGAGCCAGTTTCATAGAATCATAGAGTTGGAAGGGCCTCCAGGGTCATCTAATCCAATCCCCTGAACAATGCAGGAAACTCACGAGTATTTCCCCCTAAGTTCACAGGATCCACATTGCTGTCAGATGGCCATCTAGCCTCTGTTTAAAGGAAGGAGAACCAACAAGTTGAAATTAAATCAAAACAGTTTCCGGCTCAACATTAGGAAGAACTTCCTGACCATTAAAGCGATTCCTCAGTGGAACAGGCTTCCTCCTCGGGAGGTGGTGGGCTCTCCTTCCTTGGAGGTTTTGAAACAGAAGCTAGATGGCCATTTTCAGGAGTGGCACCTCGCTAGATGAAGTACTTTTCTCCCTTTATCACAATACAAGAACTCGTGGGCACTCCATGAAATTGCTGAGCAGTCGGGCTAGAATGAATAAAAGGAAGTCCTTCTTCACCCAAAGGGTGATTAACATGTGGAATTCACTGCTACAGAAGGTGGTGGTGGCTACAAGCACAGACAGCTTCAAGAGGGGATGGGATAAGTTTATGGAGCAGAGGTCCATCAGTGGCTATTAGCCACAGAGTATTGATGGAGCTCTCTGTCTGGGGCAGTGATGGTCTGTCTTCTTGGTGCTTGGGAGGGGCAACAGTGTGAGGACTTCTAGTGTCCTGGCCCCACTGGTGGACCTCCTGATGGCACCTGGTTTCTTTTTCTTTGGCCCCTGTGTCACACAGATTGTTGGACTGGATAGGCCATTGGCCTGATCCAACATGGCTTCTCTTATGTTCTTATGTCTGGGGCAGTGATGCTCTGTATTCTTGGTGCTTGGGTGGAAGAGAAAGTGGGAGGGCTTCTGGTGTCCTGGCCCCACTGGTGGACCTCCTGATGGCACCTGGTTTAGGAACATAAGAGAAGCCATGTTGAATCAGGCCAATGGCCCATCCATTCCAACACTCTGTATTACACAGTGGCCAATACACACACACACACACACACTGTGGCTAATAGCCACTGATGGACCTCTGTTCTTTTAGCCACTGATGGACCTCTGTTTCTTTTTTTTTGACCCCTGTGTCACACAGAGTGTTGGACTGGATGGGCCACTGGCCTGATCCAACATGGCTTCTCTTATGCTCTTCTGTCTGAGTCAGTGATGCTCTGTATTCTTGGTGCTAGGGGGGCACAGTGGGAGTGCTTCTAGTATCCTTCTAGTATCATGGACCTTCTGATGGCACCTGGGTGGCTACTGTGTGACACAGATTGTTGGACTGGATGGGCCATTGGCCAGATCCAACATGGCTTCTCTTATGCTTTCATGTCTGGGGCAGTGATGCTCTGCAGTCTTGGTGCTTGGGGGGGGCTTCTAGAGTCCTGACCCCACTGATGGGGGGGCTTCTAGTGTCCTGACCCCACTGATGGACCTCCTGATGGCTCCTGGGTTTTTTGGCCACTGTGTTTTGGATTGGATGGGCCACTGGCTTAATCCAACATGGCTTATCTAATGTTCTTGGTGGGGCCTCAGAGCCCTTTCTGGGGTTGGGGAAGCAGACCTAATTGTGGTGTGAACGTCAGAGCTTAGTTTTGTGCTAAAGGTGGGAGGAGGGAGAATGGACTGGACTGCAGATCCAGAGGGACGGCTAAACCCACAGGGAGCCCGTCACAGGTCCTCTCCTGGAGGAGGTTACCATAGAGACAGCTGGCTTTTGAAAATCCCCCTCTTCCTCCGTCTTCTCAGTGGCTGCAAGAGGAGTGGTAGGTCTCTTCCGGATGGAGAGGGTGACTTTGCAGGCCTTTTTGGGGGTGGGGGGAGCACCCAGGTATGGGACTGTCTGAGACTGCAGACAGGGGAAGAGCCAGCAGCTGTGAGAGCCGGGTGGGGAGAGGCAATATTGGGAATTGCGGGCAGGCGGAGCTGGAGTGAGGGAGCCGGCATGCTGCTGAGGCCCCGCGGCTGGGGAGGGCCTGCGTCCGTATTGCAACAGCAGCAGCTGGTGGGATTGGTGTCTGTGGTGGGACTGGGCCTGCCTGCCCGCCCCTCCTTCCTCAGCATGCAGGGTCCCTTCCCTTCTCTAGCAGCCATCGGATTCACCCTGTCAAAACGTGGGTGGGTGGATGTTGGCAGGGAATAGCTGGCAACTGCAGGCGTGGGTGGGGCAGGAAGAGACCTGGTGAAATGGCATCGGACCGTGTTCTGACATCGCCTGCAACTGCACAACTCGAGTTGCAAGGGACCTCCAGGGTCATCTAGTCCAACCCCCTACACCAGGAGAGGCCAAGGGTAGCTCTCCAGGTGTTTTTTTTGCCTACAACTCCCATCAGCCCCAGCCATTGGCCTTGCTGACTGGAGCTGATGGGAGTCGTAGGCAAAAAAACATCTGGAGAGCTACCGTTGGCCACCCCTGCCCTACACAATGCAGGAAGCACGCCAGGGCTTTTTATGGAGCAGAAACATGGTTCCGGCTGGCTTGGTGTCAGAGGGTGTGGCCTAAGATGCAAATGAGTCCCTGCTAGGCCTTTTATGCAGAAAAGCCCTATCTGCAACAATGGTGACATCAGGGGTGTGTGGCTAATATGCAAATGAGTTCCTGCTGGGCCTCATTCCGCAGAAAAGCCCCACGCACAACAATGGTGACATCAGGGGGTGTGGCCTAATATGCAAATGAGTTCTTGCTGGGTCTTTTCTACCAAAAAAGCGCCCTGAAGCACACAAATATCATCATTGCATCATTCGGCGTTTTAGAATTTTATTGAAACTCTATGATAAAAATTATAGGGATTGGGAAATTCCCAGAGCGTGACATGACAGCAAGACCATCCTCCATTCCCCCCCCCCGCCATACTATTGAGCGCTACAAGAAACAGAAAACATAACTGTGATATGTACAGGCTACCGTACTTATGAATTTCACAAAAATAGTAAGAAACAATTTTCAATTTCCACAGAGCTCATTGTTGTTTAGTCACGCAGCATCCAATTAACTAGCTACAATAATAGAAGCGTTTTGTGTTGCCACGTCGTCAGTACTGTTAATGTCTTCTTGTTGAGCTGTATGTAGTGAGGGAATAAGCCAGTATCTTTAAAAAAAAAAAACATTTGCAAAGCCTTCCATCTCATTGCTGGCCAAAACATTCTCCATGAAGGAACCACTCATTGTTGCAATATACTTTTCTACATGGAGCAAGCCAATCATTTCACTTTTATCGGGTTCAAAGCCTTCAGTTCTAAAGTTGGCATAATGCTCTCCCAAATGCAAGCAACGCAGCGATGAGACCGCATGGACGAAAATATTTGTGAATTTCTTATAAGCCATTCTTCATTTTAAGCAGGAGCAGAGACTTTTCTTCTTCTTGATGGCCAAAAGCACAGCAATGAGCTCTGTGGAAATGGAAAATTGTTTCTTACTGTCTGTTTTTTGTGAAATTCATAAGTAAAAGTACGGCAGCCTGTACATACCACAAGTGGGCGGCCGTGTTGGTCTGAAGTAGTCGAACAAAGCAGGAGTCAAGTTTCACCTTTAAGATCAACCAAGTTTTATTGAGAACCAGTGTTCCCTCTAAGCTGCGGAGTCTTGTGAGCAAAAATTCTACTTGGTGAGCTACTGGCATTAAAGTGCTGAGCTGCTGTGTAAATTATGGTGCTCTGGGGCCATTTTTCCTGAGCGAAGACAAAAATGTGTGAGCTGGAGGCTAAAAATCTGTGAGGTGGCTCACACGAACGCAGCTGAGAGGGGACACTGTTTAGAACGTAAGCTTTCGTGTGCTCTCTAAGCACACTTCATCAGACGAGGGGATCAGGTATTGTGGGCTGAAATACAAGCGGTTTGTTGGTTAAGTATGCAGACTGGTCACATGGTAAACCAGTGCGGCTTGGCCAGTTGGTCCGGATAGCCATAAAAGATGATAAAAGTCCTCTGCCAATTGGTGTTTCTGTAAATCCAGGTGAATCACAAAAGGACGTGTATTTCCTAGTTGTAGTCCACCTGATACAGATCACAGTTACGTTTTCTGGATCCAAGTGGGCAGCCGTGTTGGTCTGAAGTAGTAGAGCAAAGTAGGAGTCGATTGCACCTGTTTCTTGTAGTGCATTTCAACTGTGATCCCACAATTGCTTTTTTTGCTATACTATTGGGGAGGGACGGTGGCTCAGTGGTAGAGCATCTGCTTGGGAAGAAGAAGATGAAGATGTTGGATTTATATCCCGCCCTCCACTCCGAAGAGTCTCAGAGCGACTCACAATCTCCTTTACCTTCCTCCCCCACAACAGACACCCTGTGAGGTGGGTGGGGCTGGAGAGGGCTCTCACAGCAGCTGCCCTTTCAAGGACAACCTCTGCCAGAGCTACGGCTGACCCAAGGCCATTCCAGCAGGTGCAAGTGGAGGAGTGGGGAATCAAACCCGGTTCTCCCAGATAAGAGTCCTCACACTTAACCACTACACCAAACTGGCTCTCCCGCAGAAGGCCCCAGGTTCAATCCCTGGCATCTCCAAAAAAGGGTCCAGGCAAGTAGGTGTGAAAAACCTCCGCTTGAGACCCTGGAGAGCCGCTGCCAGTCTGAGAAGACGAGACTGACTTTGATGGACCGAGGGTCTGATTCAGTAGAAGGCAGCTTCATAGGTTCATGTTCATATTGAGCACTGGCAGGAGGGAAGAGGTGCTGATAGGGGAATCCCTTGCTCTTAGCAAACATCTGGCAGCCCTGGGGGTACAGCTGTTCTGTATACGCAGAGACCACTGAGTCGTTTCGTATTCCAGCCAAGAAATTTGTTTCCTGCCGGCTCATTGTTTTCCAGCATGCTGGGGAGGTGGGGGAGTTTATGGGCAAGAGGGTCACTCTCTCAGCAGAGTCTCAATCATTCCTCCAGGATGGACCTGATATCGGTGCAAGAGGCAGTAACCTTAGCCTGCTGCAAGACACCAGGCGGCAGGTTCAGCCAGTGAGGCAGCATTGGGAAGCGCTTCCGGTGGAACTCCCTGCCACCAGATGTAGCTGTGGCTGCCCCTGTAGCCAGCAGTGCCTTGTTTTGTATTGGCCAAACTAGTGGAGGTCCGTTGATGTGTGATGCGGTGGCTAAAAAGGCAAATGCAATTTGGGGCTGTATCCACAGAAGTCTAGTGTCCAGATCATGTGATGTGATGGTATCGCTTGACTCTGCTCTGCTAAGACCTCACCTGGAGTCTTGTGTTCAGTTTGGGGCACCGCATTTTAAGAAGGATGTAGACAAGCTGGAAGGGGTCCAGAGGACGGCGACGAAGATGGTGAGGGGTCTGGAGACCGAGTCCTATGAGGAAAGGTTGAAGGAGCTGGGGATGGTTAGCCTGGAGAGGAGGCGGCTGAGAGGTGATCTGATCACCATCTTCAAGTAATTGAAGGGCTGTCATATAGAGGATGGTGTGGAATTGTTTTCTGTGGCCCCAGAAGGTAGGACCAGAACCAGTGGGTTGAAATTAAATCAAAAGAGTTTCCGGCTTAACATGAGGAAGAACTTGCTGACTGTTAGAGCGGTTCCTCAGTGGAACAGGCTTCCTCCTTGGGAGGTGGTGGGCTCTCCTTCCTTGGAGGTTTTGAAACAGGGGCTAGATGGCCATCTGACAGCAATGAAAATCCTGTAATTTAGGGGAAGGTCTTTGTGAGTTTCCTGCATTGTGCAGGGGGTTGGAATAGATGACCCTGGAGGACCCTTCCAACTCTAGGATTCTATGGTTCTATGAATGTCTTGGCAGTAAAAAGGGCTCCTCGGAGAGCAGCTTTCCAGTCCTGTTCTGACACCTGCTGTCACTTACACGGCTAATTTTTGCTGCCACATATAGGCTGCTGTCCTTATCTGGCAACATGTAATCCAGACATTCTCATTCTGCCTCTAAGGAGACTCTTTCCGTATCAGTTCCCAATTTTCCAATTCATTACAGTCAATTGACCAGCAATAACAGCATACAAAATCTCATAGTCACAGAATGTAATTTCTGACTACATAAAAGCATTCTCATATTCCACCAATGTTAAACCTTAAAAATGGCATAAGAACATAAGAGAAGCCATGTTGTATCAGGCCAATGGCCCACCCAGTCCAACACTCTGTGTCACATAAGGACATAAGAGAAGCCCTGTTGGATCAGGCCAATGGCCCCTCCAGTCCAAAACTCTGTGTCACATAAGGACATAAGAGAAGCCATGTTGGATCAGGCCAGTGGCCCATCCAATCCAACACTCTGTGTCACATAAGGACATAAGAGAAGCCATGTTGGATCAGGCCAATGGCCCACCCAGTCCAACACTCTTGTGTCACATAAGGACATAAGAGAAGTCCTGTTGGATCAGGCCAATGGCCCATCCAGTCCAACATTCTGTGTCACACATTGGCCAAAAAACCCAAGTGCTATCAGGAGGTCCATCAGTGGGGCCAGGACACTAGAAGCACTCCCAATGTGCCCCCACAAGCACCAAGAATGCAGAGCATCCCTGCCCCAGACATAAGAACATAGGAGAAGCCATGTTGGATCAGGCCAATGGCCCATTCAGTCCAACACTTGTGTCAAACATTGGCCAAAAAACCCAGGCACCATCAGGAGGTCTATCAGTGGGGCCAGGACACTAGAGGTCCTCCCACTGTTCCCCCCCAAGCACCAAGAATACAGAGCATCACTTGCCCCAGACATAAGAACATAAGAGGGAGCCATGTTGGATCAGGCCAATGGCCCATCCAATGCAACACTCTGTGTCACACAGTGACCAAAAACCCAGGTGCTGTCAGGAGGTCCATCAGTGGTGCCAGGACACTAGAAGCCCTTCCACTGTGCCCCCCCCCAATAACCAAGAATACAGAGCATCACTGCCTCAGACATAAGAACATAGGAGAAGCCATACTGGATCAGGCCAGTGGCCCATCCAGTCCGACACTCTGTGTCACATAGTGGCCACACACACAAAAAAAACACCCAAGTGCCATCAGGAGGTCCACAAGTGGGGCTAGAAGCCCTTCCACTGTGCCCCCCTAAGCACCAAGAATGCAGAGCATCACTTGCCCCAGACAGAGAGTTCCAACAGTACGCTGTGGCTAATAGCCACTGTTGGACCTCTGCTCCATATTTTTATCCAATCCCCTCTTGAAGCTGGCTATGCTTGTAGCCGCCGCCACCTCCTGTGGAAGTGAATTCCACATGTTAATCACCCTTTGGGTGAAGAATTACTTTCTTCTATCCGTTTTAACCCGACTGCTCAATAATTTCATTGAATGTCCACGAGTTCTTGAATTGTGAGAAAGGGAGAAAAGTACTTCTTTCTCTACTTTCTCCATCCCATGCATAATCTTTTAAACCTCTATCACATCACCCTGCAGTCGACGGTTCTCCAAGCTAAAGAGCCCCAAGCGTTTTAACCTTTCTTCATAGGGAAAGTGTTCCAACCCTTTAATCATTCTAGTTGCCCTTTGCTTTACTTTTTCCACTGCTATGATATCTTTTTTGAGGTGTGGTGACCAGAATTGTACACAGTACTCCAAATGAGACCGTGCCATCGATTTATACAGGGGCATTATGATACTGGCTGATTTGTGTTCTGTTCCCTTCCAAATAATTCCCAGCATGGCGTTGGCCTTTTTTATTGCAATCGCACACTGTCTCGACATTTTCAGTGAGTTATTACTAACCATCTCTACTTTGTTAAAAGCTTCCTCTTATTTATGGCTAAGGAACAATATTTGCCACTGCCTGAGTTACAGACTTCTTCGTGTCTTCCAATAAGTATTTCAGGAGCACGACATCTGCAAATTTCAGATAATTATTAGGGTTGCCAAGTCCAATTTAAGAAATATCTGGGGACTTTGGGGGTGGAGCCAGGAGACATTAGGGGTGGAGCCAAGATCAAGGCTGTGACAAGCATAATTGAACTCCAAAGGGAGTTCTGGCCCTCACATTTAAAGGGACGGCACACCTTTTCAATTCCTTCCTTCCATAGGAAATAATGAAGGATAGGGGCACCTTCTTTTGGGGCTCATAGAATTGGACCCCCTGGTCCAATCGTTTTGAAAGTTGGGGGGTATTTTGGGGAGAGGCACTAGATGCTATACTGAAAATTTGGTGCCTCTACCTCAAAAGATAGCCCCCCCCAGAGCCCCAGATACCCGCGGATCAATTTTCCATGATTTTCTATGGGAATAAATCTCCATAGGGAATAACAGAGTTCCCAGCAGACATTTCCCTCCCCTCCCCCCGCTTTCTGACGACCCTGAAGCGGGGGGAGGGCCTCCAAACTGGGGGATCCCCTGCCTCCACCTGGGGATTGGCAACCCTAATAATTATCCAGAAGTTTAAATTTAGAGGGTAATGGAAATATTAACTGATGTGTCTCTCTGGAATAGACCTCACAATGTAAAAGAATGCGAGTGACAGTTTCAACTTCGTTTTCTGAGCATAGACAGCACCTTTGGTGGACAGGCCAGCGAGGAAACCTTCCTTGCAATCCATATCAAGAGTCCCTCTTCTCCTCCCAGTCGCCATGGATGTAAGGGGAAGCCTTGAAAATCTCACTCCTTAGCACTGTTCTTACCCAGGCAGCCCTCTCCCTTCCTTTTCCTTGTTATCTTGATCAGCGTAAGCATGACTGAGTGCAGAGACTGGCATATAATAGCAATGAAAATGTGCATTTGGTTGTATAAGCAGTCGCTGGCTACAAAGAGAAAACGCATACAGTCAGCAACAGAGAAGAACGCACTTGCTTGGGTTCTTTAGTAGATTTGCCAGGGGCTGTTAATCATGGTAGTTTACCGAAACCTCCAGAGACAGGGGAAGGCTACCTCGGCCTGCCAGTTTCTGGCTTGTCACTGACGGAAGTTGTATGAGGGTCTGATCCAGCACAGCAAAAGGTTGCTGAGTGAGACTTAAAGCGTAACCCAGGCAAATTAGCCAAACTCTGTGTGTGCGTTTTTGTGTGTGGGCAGGCCTCAGATTTAGCAGGAGCTCACAGGAGCAGAGCTCCTGAACCTTTTGGAGGTTCCTCCCCCTTCCACCCCTCCCTCTTCCTCCCCACCTACCTACCTTGTCCATTGAATAGTAGGTACAGCTGCATAACAATCCCTGGATTAGGGGAGCGGGCAGCCAGCCAGCCACCAGGGGCTTTGCCACACCTCCAGCAGCTCTCTTCAACCCTTGGAGAAGCCCACAGCACCCTTTCTTATGTGATTTTGGGTGGTGGGTGTTTTGCTGCCTTTTTGACTGGGAGGGGCAACCCAAGAGAACCCCAGGCGAGTGAGGCCTGCTTGCGCTGGCTGGATCTCTAGCCAGCCCAATCACGCCTCACTCGCCTGGGGCTCTCCTTTCTTGCATCGGGTTGCTTTTGACTGGGGGGGCAGCATATGCTAATGAGTTATGCTAATGAGCTCCGCCAGCTGTTCTACAAAAGGACCCGTGTGTGTGTGTGTGTGTGTGTGTGTGTGTGTGAGAGAGAGAGAGAGAGTGAGAGTGCGTGTGTGCACATGGGTCAGAGTACTCATTTGTGTAGGAGACCTTGTAAGAAAACCACCCCATGAGCACATCTCCAGGTGTCCTTCTGGGATAAAAAGGTAAAGGTAGTCCCCTGTGCAAGCACCAGCCGTTTCCAACTCTGGGGTGTCGTTGCTCTCACAACGTTTTCACGGCAGACTTTTTACAGGGCGGTTTGCCATTGCCTTCCCCAGTCATCTACACTCCCCCCCCCCCCCCAGCAAGCTGGGTACTCCTTCCACCGACTTCGGAAGGCTGGAAGGCTGAGTCAACCTCGAGCGGGCTACCTGAAAACCCAGCTTCCGCCGGGGATCGAACTCAGGTCGTGAGCAGAGCTTCGGACTGCAGTACTGCAGCTTGACCGCTCTGCGCCACGGGGCTCTTAACGCCTTCTGGCATAAGATTGCCCGATTTTTTGTTTCCGTGTACGGGCCCTGCTCCCAGCAACCTGCGGCTGGAGAAGAAAATGGGGCAGGTGGTTCTTTCGCAGGCGGGAAAGATGCTGTGACTCCCAGGGTCCGGCAGGGGAAGGTGCCCCCCCCCTTTCGCTCTCTGCAACTCTTGTCTGGCTTTGACTTTCAGCTGTGCTCTTTGCCCTCCCCACAGACAAGCTGTTCGGCAGGCGGCTGTTGCAGGCCGGGCGTTACGTCATGTCGCACAAGTCCTGGATGAAGACGGTGCCCACGGAGAACTGTGACGTGCTCATGACTCTGCCAGGTAGGTGTGGCTGGAGCACGGACACGCTGGAGGATTCCTGGGGGTTTGGGAGAGGAGGGGGCTTGCCAAGGGTGGGATGACCTGCACCCCCAAAACCAGCTGTCTCCTCCAGGGGAAACTCATCTCTGTAGTCCGGAGTTCAGTTGAAATTCTGGGAAATCTCCAGGCCTTGCCTGGAGGTTGGTAAGCAATGGAAAACTGTGTGGCACAATAATGCTATGTCTGCTGTTAGGCTCCGCCTGCAATTCCAGCTACAAAGTGTTTGCGCTGTGGCTGCTTGAATGAATATAGACTGGAGTTTCCATAGCCAACAGATATTCATGATTGCAATCGGTGGAACCTAAAAACTGAAGAAGGCATCTTCACCGAAACCGGTCCTGAGCTTCTTGATTTGGCTGCAGCGTCCATTCCTATGCCGGTTTGGTGTAGTGGTTAAGTGCGTGGACTCTTACCTGGGAGAAACGGGTTTGATTCCCCACTCCGCCACTTGCAGCTGCTGGAATGGCCTTGGGTCAGCCATAGCTCTAGCAGAGTTGTCCTTGAAAGGGCAGCAGCTGTAAGAGCTCTCTCAGCCCCGCCTACCTCACAGGGTGTCTGTTGTGGGGGAGAAAGGGAAAGGAGATTGTAGGCCGCTCTGAGCCTCTGTCCTTGAAAGGGCAGCTTCTGGGAGAGCTCTCTCAGCCCCACCTACCTCACAGGGTGTCTGTTGTGGGGGAGGAAGGGAAAGGAGATTGTAGGCCGCTCTGAGACTCTGTCCTTGAAAGGGCAGCTTCTGGGAGAGCTCTCTCAGCCCCACCTACCTCACAGGGTGTCTGTTGTGGGGGAGGAAGGGAAAGGAGATTGTAGGCCGCTCTGAGCCTCTGTCCTTGAAAGGGCAGCTTCTGGGAGAGCTCTCTCAGCTCCACCCACCTCACAGGTTGCCTCGTGAGGGGAGAAGATATAGGAGATTGTAAGCCGCTCTGAGTCTCTGATACAGAGAGAAGGGCTGGGTATAAATCTGCAGTCGTCGTCTTTGTTATTCTTCAGTGATCCACTTCAGCACAATTTTGGATTAGTACTTGGACTGTACACGGATATTGTTTATGGACGTTATTTGTTTAATCTTACAGACAGTGCCTGTTTGTCAGCTACATTTATTTTCTTCGTTACGATATACAAGAGGTTGGATGCAGAAATCGTCCTAATTGTCCCTTACTGACATCGTATTGTTTTCCATTGCTTACCAACGATTCCAAACTGTGGATTCTTACTTGGTTTTGCTCACCTGGAGGTTGGCAACCACATCGGAGAGGTGTCTGTTCTCCTGGGTTGGAATCTGCCGAATTAGCTGTGCCCTTGACAGAGGCGGAAATGGGCTGCCCCTATCGGTTCATCTCTTGGGCAGGCCGGGCGAGGCCTTCCTTCGCTGGTTGGATGTTAGCTGTTGACACTGTTGTAGCAGCTCAGGCAGGAAGAACGTGGTGGGATGCCCACTGATGAATGCTGTCTTTGTAAATTGATTGCATTAGCGCATTGGTCAATTTTAATTACGTTCTTTGAACCGATAGGTGTACATTTGCGCATGGATGAAAACAAGAGTTCTGATATGTTGTGTAGGATACAAAGCTGCAGGAACCATCTTTGGAGAGACATCCCCTTCTGCATGGCTTTTTTTGTAGCAGGAAGTCCTTTGCATCTTAGGCCACACACCCCTGATGTAGCCAATCCTCCTGGAGCTTACAGTAGGCCCTGGACTGAGAGAGCTCTCCCAGAAGCTGCCCTTTCAAGGACAGAGTCTCAGAGCGGGCCTGTAAGCTCTTGGAGGATTGGCTACATCGGGGTGTGTGTGGCCTAATAGGCAAAGGAGTTCCTGGAAGAGACCGGGCGGGAGGAGGTTGCCTCTTCTAAGAGTGTGCCACGCACGGTTTGTAAGAGCATTTATACCGAAAACGGTTAACAGGTTTGCTTTCTAATATCTCCTTCCGATTACCTTTTGAAAGAATCGGAATGGTTTTTGAAAAAACTGATGAATCCAGCTAATGAATTGACTAAGGCTGCAAGCCCAAGAAGACCTTCCTGGGAATAAGCCTCAGTCATGAAAACGAAGCTT